>NC_133191.1:51847500-51910000 GCF_049306965.1 Danio rerio
AGTGAATGCTATTTTATTTGTTTTATTTCATGTGCAGGTAGGAGGGTTAAAAGCTTAGTTAGTTGTTGAGTTTTGTTTGTTATTTTGCCATTTACCTCCGCAAGCTTTTTATTGTCTCCTTTTGATTTTTAAACGTCAAATAAGTTTGATTTTACATCATTTTCCCTGGTCATTTATCTTTGTTGTTTTTTCTTTGATACGGGAGATGAGACTCTGGGCTCCTCATTAATTTAGAGGAGCTCTAATTTTTTTTTTTTAATATTATTTATTGTTACAGGTCTGGCTTGCTGTGTGGAGCCAAGCAAGATTAGAATTCGTAACAAACATTATAGAACACTTAAATTAATTTTGTATGGTTATAGATTCAAATATAAAATCGCAATATTCATTTAAAAAAATAAAAGAACCGAGACATCTGTATTTCACATGGAAAAATTTTATTTGAAAAATACCTGCCAACGTATGAGTCTATAAAGTGATGTCCAGATTGTCTAATCGGAGTAGTCAAATTGCACTTGAACAATAACCTGTTGCTTAAAAAAAAAACAGCATCATGAGGGAATACTAAAAAATCCTGAATGATTGAGCGATAATGAAAAAAAGTGCTTTGGTTAATTTTCCATTAATACATTCATTGATAAAACACTAGATAGGAGTACATAAGTATATTCCCGGGGTCAGTCTTTGGATTTGGGTCTCGTCCCTCAAAGAGTCCAAAGTAACGGACCGAATTGGATCCACTCATGTCCAGCTATATAAAAAACAAAATGCTTTAAATTATAAACACAGCAGGCCTTTCAGAACACATCAACACAAATCAGAACACTTCTAATTGACTGGAATTGATTAATTATTGCCCTGAATGAGCATTTACGGTGGAGTTTTTTTGGTTTTCTTTTTGTTTTAAATACAAACTGTAAACCTTCATTTTACAATTTGATACAAATGTTGTTTTCTTATTAAATGTAGTTTAAAATGTCATTTTCCCAATATCTGGATTTCCAGCATCATCAGTCTGGTCTTGTGTGTCACATGATCTTTCTGAATTGATTTCAATATTCACGTTTTACTATGATCAATTATTATTGGATCTCAATCACTAATCATTCTTATAATAGAATTTGTGATTTAAAAAATAAAAAATAAAGCCAAACACGGATAAAATCATTATCATAATCATCATTTTCTTCATCATCATCATCTATTTATTTATTTATTTACTCAATGCAAAAATGTTTATTTTAATATAATCTATGTATTATATTTACATTTATATCAAGGAAATGTGTCGTTAACAAACACAATTAAATGTTTGAATGGTACAGCATCACATTTTCCAAAATAAAATATGAAGCAGCTCAAAAGTTTAACACTGGTTATAACAATTACTTTTATAGTCATTTATTACTCATATAGTTACTTATATATTTGTATAGTACTTATATAGTTATAAAAATAACTTTACCGATTTTACTGTAAAATATCTATTATATTACATTTATTCCCTCTTGACCAATGCAATGTGTCCTCAATTAATTAAGTATATTAATTTGAATGGTATTTAAAAATCACATTTTCACAAATAATAATAACAACAATAATAATACAAATAATAAAAAAACATAATAATAACAACAACAACAACAACAACAACAACAACCACTCATAATAATACTAAGTAATAAATCTTAATCATAAATCAACTATAAGAATTATAAAAAAAATGTAAATTTGACAGTTTCTGTAGTTTTGTTTTCCATATGTTTAGCACCAAGAGAAGGTTTACTGTTAATATTTGGATAAAAACATGAGACACCTTCACTTTTTTCCCAAGGTTGCCAGTATTAGTATGTGCACTATATGTTGCATGCTCCTGGATTGCATCATCATCATCTCCAGTATTATTTTATTTACCTGTGAAGTGATGTCTGTCCTCCAGGGATCCACTTGTAGTCCATCACACCAGCCGCCACGGCCATATAGCCAAGTGCCGCACTCATTCGGCACTCCTCCTTTAGGCACCAGCAGGGAGCAGCCCAGAGGAGATCCTGCCGGTGCACACACACAAACATATCTGTATTACTCTGTTTTACTCAATAAATCTGATAAAATGTGATAGTGTAGTGTCTGTTCAGCCTGGTCCTATACTCACCAGCTGCCTCGAATACCAGGGTGTTATTGATGGATCTGTTGATCAGGAAGTAATGCGACGTCACACAAAATTCCCCACAGTTGTTGTCATCGGAGCCGTGACCGGTAATAACAGCATATAACTCCACCTGCCAGAACATACAGGGTAATACTGATTATTCAAATAAAGCATTACAAAACTCCCACCTATCCAAATAAATAATAAAATCATTAAAAAAAAAAAATAAAAAAAAAATAAAAAAAATTATTAAAAGCTTTTTTTACTGCTGCTGATGATGACGACGACGTATTGATGATGATGATGATGATGATAATAATAATAATAATAATAATATGATAATATGATAACTTGTATTTTTTATATTGCAATGCATTTATCATAGTTGTTACTACCACTGATGATCATAAGAACCAAACTAACGACAGTGCCATGCAACTCCTGCCATTCCAACATGCACAAAGACAATCATTCAGTTTAAGGGAAGTTTAATGAATATAGTCCGTTACTTATTTATACAAAATACATATACATTTCAGCATGACACTGACCCAAAACACACAGCAAAAGTGGTGAAGAAATGGTGAGCAGGCAAGACAATTTGCAATGGCCCAGCCAGAGTCCCGACTTAAACCAAAATAAGAATCGGTAGATTAAGCTAAACATCAGGGTGATGGCCGGGAGACTCTCCAACCGGAGATGAATGGGTAAAAATACCAGTGGAGGAATGCAAAAAGCTAGTCAGCAGTTATAGGAAGAGTCTGATGGCTATAATAGCCAATTAAAAGCTTTTCTATTTACTATTGAGAAAGGTATGAATAGTTCAGCACATGCCACTTTTTGTTCAAAGGTAAATTAAAAAAAAAATTATAATAATCTTAAAATGTTTTGCCTAACATTGATGTCTCTTGTACATAGTCTTATTATCTTTTGGTAGAAGCTGGTGTCATTTCAGCCAAACAAAACAAAACTTGCTGGCTAAATTAAAGTAACCAAGTCAGAATTTGCCAGTTTAATGAATAATTTTGGGCTTGACTGTATATAGAAACAATAACCTTTTGCAGTGGCCAAATGAGAGTCCTGACTTAAACCAATTTGAGAATCTGTGGAGGAACATCAGGGTGATGGCCAGGAGACTCTCCAACCGGAGATGAATGGGAACAAGCCACTTTGTTCAAATGTAAATAAGCTGAGAAGCTGAGAAAAAAAATTGTTTTCCAACAATGATGCCTCTTGTACATGGTCTTGTTATCTTTTGGCAGAAGCTGGTGTCATTTCAGGAAGAAAAAAAAGTAACCAAGTCAGAATTTGCCAGTGTCATGAATAATTTCAGGTTTGACTGTATACAGAAACATTAATGTTTTGCAGTGACCCAGCCAGAGTCCTGACCTAAAACCAATTAAGAAACTGTGGGGGGAGCTAAACATCAGGGTGATGGGAAGTAGACCATCCAACCAGAGATGAATGGGTAAAAATACCAGCAGAGGAATGCAAAACTCAGGTCAGAAATGGTAGGAAGAGTCTGATTGCTGTAACAGCCAATAAAAGCTTTATTAATCATTGAGAAGGGTATGAATAGTTTTGCACATGTCGCTTTATGTTCAAATGTAACATGTGCATATGGTCTTTTGCGAGATGCCATATCCAGTACTAAAAATAAATTATTAAACATTGCTGAATAAAATATGAACAAAAAGTAACCAAGTCAGAGATTGCCAGGGGTATGAACAATTTCGGCCTTGACTGAATATAGTGTAAGTTTTATTGTATGTATACATTACAATAATATTATACGAGGATCCATCACCTTCTTTGTTGCAGCTGGAATACTAAAGGTGATCTCATGGTATCTGCGGTTATAGTCCTTATCAAACGTCCCTCCATTGAACAGCGGCATCACCTCGAAAGGGTACAGTCTTTCTGCAAACACAGTGCCCGAGGTCGTCAATATTCATGACACATGTTCTGATCCCACAGCAGATCCGTTTAACTTGCTTTATTACTACATCAGCTAGAATCATACTGACACATTCACACAGCCAAACCCCTAAAATGTAGCTTCCAAGAATGAACTTATGGTTTCCTACAAGTGCACTAAAAATAAAGCAAATGATAATCATCAGTATGACTTTGTTTAAAGAAGCTTAAATCATAAAATAGCGACACTGACTGCAATCTGTGAGTGCACAGGAAGCTGAATAACAGCTGTTCTTTACAGCACCTGATTAAGGCAGAAGTGTAATCTGACTAATATAATATTTTCAGCAGATGATATAAACACTTCCTGCTTTTTTTAATAAATGCAGACACCTCACATTGTTCTTTTAAAGGATGACTAGCTAGCACACGTGTGGGTGAGTAATGGCTTTTACAGCTGGACATCATAAATTTGTCTTTGACGTGTTTTGTTCAGGGAACTTCGGTGCATAAATGTTCTGAAACACGATGTCCACGGCCTACATGGAAACAGGGATATTGTGAAATAAGAATACCGTGTAAAAGGACTGTTTACTATCTGAATGCATTTTCAAATATAAGGTCTTTCAGCAAAGCTAAATTTTACAGGCAAAGCTACAAAGCTAATTTTTTTCTGCATAGAACTTACAGGCCACTTTATTAGGTACACCTTACTAGTAGTTTTCCCTTTAGAACTGCCGTTTGGGTACTGGATATATTCCTCAGAGATTTTGGTCCATATTGACATGATAGCATCACACGGCTGCTGCAGATTCGTCGACTGCACATCCATGATGTCAATCTTCTTTTCAACCAATGTTTGGATTGAGATCTGGTGACTTTGGAGGCCATTTGAGAACAGTGAAGTCATTGTCGTGCTCGAGAAACCAGTCTGAGATGATTCACACTTTTTGAAATGGTGCGTTATCCTGCCGGAAGTAGCCATCAGAAGATGGGTACACTGTGATTATAAAGGGATGAACTCAGGTAGGCTGTGGTGTTGTGTGCCAAGAAAATATCTCGCACACCATTACACCACCACCAGCCTGAACCATTGATACAAGACAGGATGGATCCATGCTTTTATGTTGTTGATGGCAAATTCTGACCCTATCATCTATATGTTGCAGCAGACAATAGAGACTCAATAGAGACTCAGACCAAGCAATGTTTTTCCAATCTTCTATCGTCCAATTTTTGTGAGCTTATATCATAGGCACTTGAAAATACTGTCAGTTATCATTATTTTGACATTTTCCGTGTCACCCTATTTGTAAAGGCAATGAGAACTACAAAATCATTTACTAGGTTGAAAATGTTACTGGTAATTTCTTAGTTTTTAACTGCATTTAATAAACTATTAAGAGTTTAAATTTGTTATTGGGCATTAGCTAATAAAATTCATTAGGCCTATGTAGTGATAACATCATATATCCTGATAGACTTCAGAATTTACGTTGCAACAAGAAAATGTGATTGCAGCAGGAGCCAAAATTATGGATTTAAAATACTGTTAAGAGATCATTTTACCCTTCTTATATCTCTGGATATCTGCTGTTTGTAAGGAAGCTGCACTTAGTGTCATTACTCCTTTATTTAGTGTCACATGATCCTTCTGAAATCATTCTAATATGCTGGATTTGCAGCTCAAGTAACGTTTCTTTAGACAGTTGAGCTGGTCAAACCATTTGTAACCCAAATCTGTGATGAACAAAGCTCAAGATAAACATTTACCCCTAAACAAAGCTTTGGCAACGTAACCCTGTTCAAATTGACTACCCTTTTATTATGTTAGTGTCTGTTTAAGACTTCCATTATAATGACTTACTTTGATTACAAAACCATGACACAGAACTATCATATATATTCCAGATTTCCAGTGTTTATTCCTGTTGAGAAGTGGGAAAACCTTTCAATTGTTGGCTGTATTAACCCTTTAGATAGAGCTCCATAATGAGGGAAACCTTTTTTGCACATGCCTATGGAGTAAAATTAGATTATAGCGTTCGTGCAAAAAACACTTACTGTGTTTACTATGTTTACCAAGCTGAGATTTTTTTTTTCCTCAAATATATCAAGGTAAACGGGCAAAGTTCTCTCTCAATCTCACATGTGGCACACTGTAATCCATATAACATATACATTTAAGCCAGAAACTAAGCTCTCTTGCTTTTGCACTGCAACTGAAGAGTAAAAATGACAAATTTGACCTCTTCCCAACAGGGAAAACCAGCAGTAATCAAGAATGCATGATTATATGGTGTCATGGCTTTGCAATCAAAAATGTAATTATAAAAGGAAGTCAATGGGGCAAAAACAGCCACCAACATAACAAAAGGGTGCCCAGAGTGTACTGTTGAGTTATTGCAAATTTTTAAAGCCCAAAATAAGCGTCAAGATAAGATTTGGCAGCAAAAGTCATTCCATTTACTGAAACACAGAGAACATTGTGGCTGAATTAAGACAATAAATCAACTCAGAGTGGATGAAAACATCCCCAACAGCTCACAAGGGTTAAATGTTTTATCATGTTTGCATTCTGATTCTGACCTGTCTTATTGCTCTGACTGAAGCGCAGATTGAGAGTAGTCATCCATGGCATTGCCCATGGCGCAGTCTTCATGGTGAAGGAGCATTTCTTGTTATTCAGCAGGGGAATCAAAGCAGACACGTCTGTCAGCCAATGGCCTGTGCCTCTGCAAACACAGTCAGAAACACTTTCAGTGCACTGAATAATGCCCCGCTCTCAACCTGAATGAGAATTTAAAAGGGATGGTCAATCCAAGAATTAAACATTTAGGGTGTACTCACACACTAGATATGGTTGTTTTTTTTTGTAAATTGGCTTATTTTACAAGTCCCCTAGAGCAGTGTTTCTCAACCACGTTCCTGGAGGACAACCAGCACAGCATGTTTTGAATGTTTCCTTTGTCACATCCATTACAGGTCTTTCAGTCTTCCAGTCTGTTTCTTAATATGCGTTCTTAAGCAATCTTGCGCCCTTGTGCTCTCATGTAACATCAAGTGCCAAAGCTCAGTTCCAGTACTGCAAGGACCACAAAAATGGAGGATGTGTGAAAGTTCCCAGATGTGTTCTTGATATTGAAGACGCATCGATGCAAACTTAAACGCAAAACTCAGTTGAGAAGTCATTGCGGCTGAATAAAGGAGGTGGGAAGCGCAGCATTTTATATAGATTTATTATCAAAGTTCAGAGATATAACCATCTTAGGAGCTTCCCTAAATGAGATGGTGAAAACGTTACCATGAAAACCTTAAAAAAAAAAAAATAAGGGTGTTTATTTGCTGAAAATTCGTATTTAAAAGGTTTTATTTTCTATTGTGCAACGTATTTGTATTTTATGCAGAGTATATATTGTGAAAATGTGAAAAAAAATGTAATGTTAAAATAAATTTCTGTTAAAAACTCGAAGATCACGTGACCATCAGAAAGAACGCAGCATCTCATTTCCTACAGGACACGCTCTGCGTTCTCGCACTCTCCCGAGTTCGTTTTTCTGGGGTAACAGAAGACCGGTCTTCACAAGAATGCAAGTCCGTTCTCTACATTCTTGGAATTGAGAAACCGCCGTAGAAAATGTGCAGAGTTTGTGGTCCTTCAAGAACATGGTTGTGAACCACTGACCTAGAGTTAAATAGTTGAGTTTTACCCTTTTTGAATCCATTCAGCTGATTAAACATTGGCATCTTGCTCAAATGAAAAAAAAAAGTTGGTCTAATCTGGAAGTTTTCCTTTAAAAAGCACAATACTGTATGTAATATGTTTGTTTTTTCATTCAAATATCTTAAAAAAAAAAAAAAAAAAAAATTAATGTTGTACATTTACTGACATGAAAATGAGCTCATTTTCAAAAAACGTGGAGTGTTCATTTAAGACTAACACCAAATTAGTCAAAATAATGGTATTGAAATAATCATCATAATCATAATAATCATTATCACAAAATCAATTATTGCTTTTAAGTACCTGCGGAAGGCTGTTACCCAGCGGCCGAGCTCCTGGTTGCAATAGGGACTGCTGTCATTGCAGCAAACGAACAGCTGCACTGTGTGATCCCAATGAGCACACGTCTCATCTCTGCGGCCCGGACAGGATAGAGACGTGTCCAGCTCCAGGACATCATAAGGTGATATGTCTGTAAACCAAAACAAGCAGACTTAGAAAGATGTCTTGGTACTGTAGAGGTAATTAATTTGAGGCTCAAACCTGCAGGAAGATCCACCACAGCATGAGCTCCTGCATTTCCATGCATATCATGATGATCAAACACGGACACTGTAACTGCAGGCTGACTCAGCTGCTCCAGCAAAGCATCATTGAATACAAACCTACAGAACAAAACAAACGTGAACTGGAAATTTGTGTTAGATTTATAAATAGATAAATTATGCAGACTGATATGTTGAATAGATTAATAAATTCATTCATTCATTCATTCATTCATTCATTCATTCATTCATTCATTCATTTTCTTTTCGGCCAAATCCCTGTATTAATCTGGGGTCGCCACAGAGGAATGAAACACCAACTAATCCAGCACGTTTCACGCAGCGGATCCCAGCTGCAACTAATTTCTTGGAAACGTCCATACACACTCATTAACACTCATACACTACGGACAATTTAGCAGACGAAATTCACCAGTACCACATGTCTTTGGACTGTGGGGAAAACCCACACGTATGCAGGGAGAACATGCAAACTCCACACAGAAACGACAACTGACCCTGCCAAGGCTCAAACCAGCGACCTTCTTGCTGTGAGGCGACAGCACTACCTACTGCACCACCGCATCCCCCTAATTTGATTTATTAATAAGACAATGTTTAGCAATTTTAGGATTAGATCACTGTACTTTAAAATAGAAGTAAATAAATACATAAAGTAAACAAATAAATAAAATCAATAAATAAGTAAAAAAAAAACTAAGTAAAGAAAGAGTAAAGTAAAAAATAAAGCAAATAAACAAGTAAATAAGGATATAAATAAACAAGTAAAAAAAGTTAGAAAACAAATAAAGTAAATTAAACAAACAAGTAAATAAGTAAAGTAAATGAGTAAATAAAGTAAGTAAATAAACAAATAAAAGTAAACAAGTAAGAAAATAAAGCAAATAGTAAAGTAAATGAGTAAATAAGTAAATAAAAAGTAAAGGAAAGAAAGTAAATAAACAAGTAAACAGTTTTTTACTTTGACGAAGTAAATCAATAAATATGTAAAAATGTAAATAAACAAGTAAATAAATGGTAAAGTAAACAAGCAAACCAAGTAAATAAACAAATAGTAAATAAAGTAAACATGTAAATAAACAAGTAAATAAAAGTGAAATAAATATTTAAATCAATAAAGTAAATAAACAAGTAAAAAGCAAAGTAAACAAGTAAATAAAGTAAATAGTAAATTAATTAAACAAATAAAGTATACAAGTAAATAAACAAGTAAACAAATAAGTGAAAAATAAATCAATAAATAAAGTAAATAAACAAATAAAGTAAATAAACAAGTAAACAAAGTAAATAAGGAAACAAGTAAACAAACAAGTAAATAAAATTTTAGATAGAAGCACAATTTCAGCTCACGCACCCACACGCGCATCCATGCGCACTATAGTATACTAAATATAACCTATTGCAAAATGGTATTGGTCATCAGTAATTACCTTTATTAAATTATACTTCAGAGTAAGAGTTCCACGGCATTGGAAAAACTCAGATATTGCGATATTTTATTTTTCTGTGATGATTATTGCGATATAAATACAATTTCAGCAGATGGTTTGAATAGAGAGCTCTGACGTTTTTTCAGGGGGGTCCAACAGTACTTGGGTAGAGAAATCGAAAATTCACAATAGAAAAAAATGCTTTTCTGCGCAGATTATTTTGTTTAATGGAAAACTCACTTAAAATGTTATTATTTCTGAAAAAAATATGATATTTTTTATGCTTGTCTAGATGATGCTTTAATTAAAATGATCCATCTCGTTTCTAGTTCAAAAATCTAAATAAGAAAAGCATTTTTGCCGTGCACAGTCACAGGCCTTAAAAACAGATGCAGAAGACAAATTTTAACTTAATTGTGGTTAAACTTCGCAGTCTTCGGTGGTTCTTGTTCAACTGTAAGTAAGACTCAAGTTTGCACAACCTGCGATGTAATTATTGCAGATGTGCACATTGCGATATCGATGCTGAAATGATATACTGTGCAGACCCATTTTACAGAATTCAATTGGTGACAACTAGCCTCAAATTTTCCCTTTATGCCCTAAATATGATGAACTTATTAATTGTTTTAAAACAGTGGAACACAAACATTTTAAAAAGGCATAAAATGGATGAAGTTTTACCACTGAGCCTGCCAGGCCATGAACCTAAAGGATGGGTAAAGAAACCAGCCCATCTCAGAAAGCACCCCCCTCTGGTCAATCCCGAAGAAGAAGCTTCGTGAAGGTGTGACCTGGAACTTCACATTAACAGGCCTCCCCTTTCTGTTAAAGAAAAAATAATAATGATCCACATCAACAATATTAATATCTTTACAACAAATCTACATTATTCAAAAACATTCAACACCATTTTAAAAACTAATTTACAATATTGCATTAAATTACAAAATTACACAAGTAAAGCCGCAAGATTTTGTGCAAAGTCTCAAATGAGTACACTCTGGGTAGAGTATACTCTCGATAAGGCCACTAGAGAAACCTTGTGATTTGATGATTTCAGAATCTGAGGAAGAACTTTTAAAAATATTTTAACAAGCAAATGCATTAATGAAAATAAAGTGATAAAACTTTAATTGACTAAACTATAAGCATTTAAGTTTAACAGCTAAACTTTTCATTTGTATGTTTATTACAGATTGTCTAACATAACAAATATGCAAATAAGACTCCTAAAAAAAAAAAAAAAAAAATTCATTAAATGTTTTTTTTTATTAGGTTTTTCCTATATTTGCTTTCATGTATTATGTAATAATGTAATCGTTATATACATGTTTGCCTTTTTATTTAAGTTGGTCCATTTGTATGCTAATATTAAATTTTTTTTTAAAAAGGTTTAACATTACTTATTCCTTAAATATTTTTAAATTAGGTTTTTCTTTTGTTATTTCAGTTCATTGTTTTATGTAATAGTGCAACAGCTAAATATACATCTATTCACCTCATTCAGATTTTGTAAATTTGTACTCGCGCTTAGATGAATAAAAATGTAATATATTTATTTAATGCCATAATCAGCAACCAATACTATTTTCAGGGCTGGTACATTTCAATAATAAATATCCAATTAAAAGACAACAAACAAAATGAATGCATAAATCAAATAACATTTTTAGTGGTACAGGATATAAATTCTACAATTTTCCCTTGTTACACTTAGAGTTAATTTCATTCAGGGGAATTGTGCAGTACAAAACAGAGTTGGATCTTCACTTTGGAGCAAAAAAGCATGGGATAATTTTGTACAGATGTGGCTGAGAACGTTCCTTCAGAAATCGCGTAGTCACATGTAGTACTGCAGCAGCAAAGCTACAATTGGGCTTTACACAATAGCCACCAGGTGGCACTAGAAACAACCACTTTTGTATTGACTTTCAGATTTTTAAGGTGTGTTTGTGCATGAAACGTGTGCATTTAGATGAATGTATTTGTGTGCGAGAACCCAGGCAAAAGAACGCTCGATTCAGCTCTGGCAATGCCTCAAACTCTTTTGAGGGCTCAACACAATTTTATAGATCTAGATAAAATAGCCTAAGCTATATTGAAATCCTTTAAAGATATAAAAATATAGAATATAATTAGTTTTAACGAACCAATATAAAACAAACAAAAAGCTATAACGATATAAAAATATACAGTATAATATAAAATTAAACTGTTTTAAGCCATGTTGAACTTTAATTTTACGAAGGCCTACCTGAAAAAATAAAAATAAAAATGTAGACATTTTCTAAAAACAATAAACACTGGAGTATATAATAATTGAATTATTTTAAAATATTATTTCTAAAGTATTTGTATAATAATCAAATCGTGCAAATCTTTTTTTTTTTTTTACACACACAAACAGAGCACAACCATACAACAGAACGCAGGCAAGCTTGGAAAAAACAAAGCTTGAAAGAATAAATTACACGTCGTTTTCTGCGACAGGCTTCAGGTTTAAACTCTTCTTTCTCCAACCAGGAGTACGCAAACTTACATTTTCCATCCGTTTTGCTCTATAGTTTCGTTACATGGAGAGTCACATCACCTTTCCACATTTGTTGCATTATGTGACATCACCCGGAGAGAGGAGCTTGGCCAGACGTGCCTGGCCTGAACTGATCGTGAGAATCGAAGAAAATAAATATAGATATGCTTTTTTAAGAGTCAAACACTTTGGACAATGCTTGAACAAAATTTAGGACCTCGTAAAATCCTGATTAAGACTTTAATACTTTAAGGGCCGTCATTTTCTCATAATTGCTTAATCAACTTTTAATACTTTAAGACCCCATAGACAGCCATTTGGTAGTAAATGAGACCAGAAGTCTCAGGGCCAAAATATTCAAACGGCTGCAGATGGTTATGCATAGAGAATAAGGTGAATAAAATATTATATTTGTGCATATACAGGATATTAGTCAGTTTTGAAGCTAAATCTGGAGCTTATCAAAAAAAAAATAATAATAACGGTTCAAAAACTAGTATAGATAAATGTATATGCAATATAAAAATATTAAATGCAATAAAGCAAAAAAAAATTAAAAAAAAAAAAAATTTGCTGAAATTTTGCATTTTGTAATTTTTTGCAATATTTTGCTCGAATTTAATTGTATTATATTTCAATTTATCAATAGGTTTGGTGACTAAAATATTATTTCAATAAATATATCTTTAATAAATCAGTTTTGTTTAAATGCACCAAAACACATTGCCTATTTTCACTGAGAAAATGGATAAAAATACACCGAGCACTGTACATTAACCTAAATGAAGATGTGACACAAAAACACGTCCATATTTTTCTCCCCATAGTCAGGAGCTATAATCGGTTTGCTCACTGTAGGGCTTCTTTGACTTTGGGTTGGAAATGAACCATCGATGCAGGTATATGGAGTGAAGTAAAACATTCATCCCCTTTGCAGTTCATGTCCTGAATGTTATTTCCAGGCAAGGCATACACCAACACCCCGGTAGCGTTTGACTTCTCCATGTTTTTAATCTTAAACATAAAACACAATTATCAGTCCATTTCTTAAATATTGAACCAAAATCCACGTTGTTTAGCTCATGTAATTCACCTTAGTAAAGAAAGAGCATCCTCCCTCTGATACCCAAGCGACAGCTCCTTTGAGAGAAGCCACAGGTGCACATCCATCGCCAACATCCAGCAGTCTGTATGGATCTGTACTCCAGTGGGCGTACAGCCAGTCATATCGGGCATTCAGACGCTTGCCGATCACAGGCCCCTTCCAGTCTGCAATTACAGAATACACAGATACAAAACTGGAATGACCTATTATGCCCACTTTTACTTAAAATAAGTCTCTGATGGTCCCTAGAGTGTGTACGTGACGTTTCACCTTAAATTATCAAATAAATAATTATTTTTATAACTCTTTAAATACTGCCCCTTTTAGGCTTCGATCCAAGTTCTGCCATTTTAAGGACTGTTGCTTTAAGTTCTGATGAGATTGTGCACCCAGACCTCTTTTTAAAAGAAGGTGGAGCTACATATACGTTGATATATCCAGCAGATTCAAACCTGGAATGGCAGAAGGCTGCTTCTCACTCAGGTCTGTCTATGCTAATCATAGATATATACACTAGATATCGCATAGGGACCCTGAGCATGCGTCAATAGCGCCGCCACATTGGTACAGTGCTCCCAGGACAAGTGTCATTCAACCGCACTAGTCAAGACAGTGTTATTACATGAAGATGCTGGACTTTAGCGCTGTCTACGGGTGTAGTAATGAGCAAACAAAGAAAACAAAGCACAAATGTAAAACATTTCATAGGTAAGATTTAGTTTTTTGCGTTTTTGTATGTTATGAACTTTTGTGTTCAACAGGTAACGTTACTGATGACAATACAGTCACTTACTGCATTCCCCATAAGGTAATGCAGCTCCAACTCGCACTAAACACTCTGCTTATGTTAGTGTTGTTAAATAAAATCAGCAAACAATGCAAAATAAATATGACAACGAGATGCTGCGCTGCCAGAAACTTGTATTATTGTCGGCTAGTGAACGAGTCGTTCATAACGGAGATTCATACACAAACTAATCGCTCCCACTGTCAGTATGAGAAGTGAAAGCAGGAGAGGAGAAGTGTTTCAGGACACGGATTAGATCAAATTTAACAGGGAGGGTGAATAGTACATTTCTGTACACACAAACACAAGCTTTTTGTCAGGAATGCCCGTGCGATCACTGATCCATCAATGTAGAAAAGTGATGGAAAATTATAATTTTCGTAATTAGAAAAGAAAAAAAGTTACATACTAAAATCCAGGAAAACTCCCGACCATAGATATATGTGTATATGTGTATATCTCTGGCTTTGGATGGCCACAGTCCTCCACTGTACCTTGGTCCCGCATTCATTTCAAAGGAGCACTACCCTGTTCCAACATGGCGGCTCTATTGACGCATTCCTTCCAATAGACAACAACAGGGTAGGCGACACCTAATGTATACATCTATGTATGCTAATGAAGGAGAATTTGTTACAAGTGGGCGGGGCTTTCCCCTTCTGATGACACATACAAAAGGAAGAATGTCAATCAGTGTTTCTGCAGACTGTTTATGAAGTGTGATTAAATAAAAGGGATGTAATGGATCACGCTTGATCCGTACGGATGACAACCTACAGCTCGGAACACACATGACCCGTGGATTAAACCCGTGGATTAAAAATATATTTATATTTATATGAAGCAATTGCTGACGCAATGAAAGGACAGTCGGACATGTTGGAAACTGGTTACACAGAACTTACACAGAATTTTCCAACAACAGAAGTCAATAGTAACCAATTTCCAACATATTTCAATAAACATTTTGTATTTAACAGATTAAAAAAAAAACTAACAGGCTTTGATCAAAATGGGAGTAAACAAACAGGGTTATAATTTTTGAGTGAACTATCCCTTTGATAGTATTTGATCAATAAGTTCTTTCAATTTTTCATCATTGAATGCAGACTACTATATTATAATAATTGCAATTCCTTTTATGAACATTGTTCACATTCATAAAGGAAGTCTCCTGTCAGACATGGTAATAGGAGTAATGTCATGTTTATAAAGACATGCAGTACTCACCTGGAGAGGAAAAAACAACCTGACCGAGGCCACAGTTATGTCCTCCACATCCCCATGAGTACAGAACTCTAGGTATCCAGTTTCCAAGATTGTACACATGCGTTGGGGAGAAATGCAGTCTGGATAAAATCTCCTTTCCTCTATTAAGGAAAAAAGGCAATTCATTTAGTTTTAGGCTCACAATTAATTTGTCATTCTTTTCTTACCATGTAGTAATACTATGCTACAGTTAATTGTGTAACGAAGGTCTTTGAAAGAAGAAACTTACACAGTACTTCTATGCCCCAAGTCAGGGTCTTAAAGATGCAATAAACCAAGTCAGATATAGCTCCATGTCCCAATGTCTCTATCCTAAAATGTAAAAGGCGTCTTAAACTTAATTCCTGGAGGGCCACGGCTCTGCATAGTTTAGCTCCAACCAGCTCCAACTCACACCCGGTTAATAGTCTCTGGTAGTCTTAAACACCTTGATTAGTTATATTAGCTGTGGCTTCTTAGGGCAATCGGGTTTAAGACCTATGGTATAGATTATGTCTTATAAACAAAATTTATACCTTGTTAATAGACTTTTTAAAATTTGACTTTAATTACTACAATTTTTTTCTTTAATAGGAGCAAGTACCTGATTTTTTGTGAACTTTTTATACTGTATATAGTTCCACATATACTGTAGCTACTGAGAGTGTTTGGCGGAAAAAGTAGGCACTTTAAGTATCTAAAAGGTGTTGTGTCATTTTCTATTTTTCGATTAAAACGGACCAAGCAACAGATCAAGTCAGATATCCTCCCATGTCCCCATGGCTCTATCCTAAAATGTAAAAGGCATCTACATAGTATAGATTGTATCTTAAAAACAAATTTATACCTACTTTCATTGGATTTTATTTTACATTAATGATCATTACAAACATACACACACTTTTCTTTAAATAATCTCAGACCAGGTTGAAAGCACCTGCCCTATACCACCATTCTATACATTTAAAATTGGCTCCAGTGAATAGATGGATGGAACAGCAGTATGAGAGACGGAATGAGAGATGGATGGAATGATAGACGGAATGAAAGACGGATGGAACGATAGACAGACGGATGGACTGAACGATAGATGGACCAATAGATGAAAGAGCAGAATGATAGATGGAATGATATAGCGATAGATAGACCAACAGATGGAATGACAGAATGATAAATAACGATCGATAGATTGATGGAAAGATGGATAGAACGATAGACAAACAGACACAGAAAAACAGACAGAAAGAAAGACAGATGTATAGAACAGCACAATGACAGATGGAATGATAATTGGAACGATAGATAGATAGATAGATAGATAGATAGATAGATAGATAGATAGATAGATAGATAGATAGATAGATAGATAGATAGATAGATAGATAGATAGATAGATAGATAGATAGATAGATAGATACCAATAGCTGCATAGATAGAACAGCAGAATGATAGATGGAAGGATAGATGGAACAGCAGAATGATAGATGGAACGATAGATGGATGGATTGATAAATAGATGGAGGAATAGATGAAAAGATAGATTGAGAACGATAGATAATAGATAGACAGACAAAATAATAAAAATCGATAAATAGACCAATAGATGGAATGACAATGATAGATAGATAGATAGATAGATAGATAGATAGATAGAGATAGACAATAGATAGACAGACAAAATAATAAAGACAGACAGACAGACAGACAGATAGATAGATAGATAGATAGATAGATAGATAACGATACACAATAGATAGACAGACAAAATAATAAAGACAGATAGATAGACAGATAGACAGATAGATAGATAGATAGATAGATAGATAGATAGATAGATAGATAGATAGATAGATAGATAGATAGATAGATAGATAGATAGATAACGATAGACAATAGATAGACAGACAAAATAATGAAGACAGATAGATAGACAGATAGATAGACAGATAGACAGATAGATAGATAGATAGATAGATAGATAGATAGATAGACAGATAGATAGATAGATAGATAGATAGATAGATAGATAGATAGATAGATAGATAGATAGATAATGAGGGTGGGACGTAACGACTGAAATGACAAAACGATATGGATGGATGGATTTTCTTTTTTTACCCAACACTGGTAGCAGAGTGGAATGAATCACAAGGTAATACTGTGGAGGTGGTAATGTAGGGCTGAATGATATCAGGTCCAAAATGTCAGTACCTGTTATCTAACTTTGAAGTGAACTTTTCAGACACAGGTCCACATACAGCAAGGACAGTGTTGGGGGAAAAAAGTAACTAAGGAATGTGAAAGTGTTAGCCTTAGGGTAATCTTTCTTTTGTTTTGTCTATTGTAAGACTGAAACAGCAATATATTACTTTAACTCAACAATCAGAAGGTAACAGAGCGGAGGGGTACTGTACTGAAAGTGCTCAGGTCTGCATTGTCAGTACCTGTGAGCAGCGGCTCTGTACACCTGTTCCCTCATCCAGAGGGCGTCCTGTTCAGCAGTCTCATCCATGGACAGCATTAAAACTTCAGTGCTGGACGGCAGGTAATCCAGCAGGTCCGACAGAGACTCGCTCCACGTCCACAAACACTCGAGGAAAGCGGATTTATTGGTGAACGCGTGCACGATGAGCGCGCGCCCTGACTCATTCCGAGGACTGTAAACAAACATTCCGTCCAGAGTGTGCACCTGAAATGCAGGAGCGGGATCACCGGGTTCAAGCCCTCCAAGAGCATCGCTGGGCCTGGTTTTAATTGCGTTTCGCTTCACTAAATGTAGATTTTTCGGCGCTTTGTCGTTTCCTTGAGAAGACGCGGCTATAACGCGAAACGACGCGCCGAAATACAGCAGATAAAAATAAAGCAGAAATCGACAATAAAACATGGTTTCAGATGCAAATGTGCATTTCTTTGTTCGTGAACACGTGGCGTGTGAAGTATAACGCTGTTTGTGGACGCGTCCGATGAGGAAATCGAGTTTTCCTACATTGTTTCACTTTTATAGTTTTGGATAAACGCGGGGGCGTGACCTACGGAGGCCTGGCAGGTTTGAGTGACATGTTCTGGTGGCCAATAGGAAAGCGTTATAAGCGTATTACCATGCAAAATAAGAAATTGAATTATACATTGATCATTCCTACTATTCGGTGCCATTTGAGTTTCTGAGGCATATATTGAATATAATTTTGAAAAATACTATTGAATAAATTAAAATTAAAGCTGGTCTGATAGAATTAACAAATTTTCACCATAGAGCACAATTATATGTACTCAAAATTAAATAAAAATAAATACATGTATGATGAATACGCTTATGTTATGCCATTCAATTTTTGTTTTACGCTTGTTCTAATAGTATAATTCTACTTCAATAGACTTTATTACTGTTAATAAAATAATACAAAAGACTCTTATTACCTCTCATTTTATTTCAGTTTTAGCTTCAGTAATTTCACTAAATTATCTTAATTCAGGGGTGTCCAAACTCGATCCTGGAGGGCCGGTGCCCTGGAGTTTAGCTCCAACTTGCTTCAACACACCTGCCAGGAAGTTTTTAGTACAGGCATGTCCAAACTTGGTCCTGGAGGGCCGGTGTCCTGCAAAGTTTAGTTCTGACCCCAATCAGACACATCTGGGCTAGCTAATCAAGCTCTTACTAGGCCAGGGGTGGGCAAACTCGGTCCTGGAGGGTCGGTGTCCTGCATAGTTTAGCTCCAACTCTAATCAAAAACACCTGAACATGCCAATCAGTGTCTTCAAGATCACTAGAAATCTATAAGCAGGTGTGTTTGATTAGAGTTGGAGTTAAACACCCTCTAGGACCGAGTTTGCCCATCCATGTACTAGGCTTTCTAGAAACATCCTTGCAGGTGTGTTGAGGCAAGTTGGAGCTAAAATCTACAGGACACCGGCCCTCCAGGACTGACTTTGGTCACCCCTGTCTTAAATCTATTTCAATAAGTTGCCAAAGTAACTTTGTAAAAACAATTTTCATATATTGTTTTATTTCAGAATTATAGCCAAAAATATTGTGAAATAGTTTGTTTCAGTTATCAATAAAAATGTATAATTATACACTTAATAATAAAAACAACATTTTCACATTTCATATTTTTTTATTATAGTGTTATACACACACCGGCCACTTTATTAGGTACACATGCCTTGTTGATACTAGAGATCAGAGGAGAATGGAGAATTGAGCATCATGTCAATGCCACAACCTACCTGAGTATTGTTCCTGACCATGTCCATCCCTTGACCACAGTGTACCCATCTTCTGATGGCTACATCCAGCAGGATAACAAGCCATGTCATAAAGCGTGAATAATCTCAGACTGGTTTCTTGAACATGACAATGAGTTCACTGTACTCAAATGGCCTCCACAGTCACCAGAGCTCAGTCCAATAGCGCACCACTGGGGTGTGGAGGAACGGGAGATTATTTGCATCATGGATGTGCAGCCGACAAATCTGCAGTGACTGCATGATGCTACCATGTCAGTATGGACCAATATCTCTGAGGAATATTAGCAGTACCTTGTTGAACCTATGCCACGAAGGATAAAGACAGTTCTGAAGGCAAAAAGGGGACAATCCAGTAATAGTATGGTGTACCTAATAAAGTGACCAGTGAGTGTGTACATAAATAAAACGTTTCGGCATGTTTTATTCATACTAAAAAATAAATATAAAAACGCTAAAATTATAATACTATTTATATTTTATATATATATATATATATATATATATATATATATATATATATATATATATAAATAAATATAAATAGTATTATAATATATATATAATATATATATTATAATATATATAATATATATATATATTATAATATAATATATATATATATATATATATATATATATTGTATAAAGCATGCAAAAATAGTTAATTTAATTAAATTAAAATTAAATTTGCAACATTAATAATTATACTGTTTAGCATGCATTTTAAATGCAATCATTGCATTACTAATTAATTAATAAATTAATAAAATTCTCATTTTAAAAGGGTAATAAATAAAAAATAAAAGTTTATATTGTATTTAATATTTTGTTAATAAAATAAATAATTTAATAAAACTAAATATAATTCATTCATTCATTTAATAAAACTAAATATATATATATATATATATATATATATATATATATATATATATATATATATATATATATAGTTGAAGTCAGAATTATTAGCCCCTATTTAATTTTTTTTTCTTTTTTAAATATTTCCCAAATAATGTTTAACAGAGCAAGGACATTTTCACAGTATGTCTGATAATATTTTTTCTTCTGGAGAAAGTCTTATTTGCTTAATTTCAGCTAGAAAAAACTGTATTTAATTTATTAAACACCATTTTAAGGACAAAATTATTAGCCCCTTTAGGTTACTTTTTTTTAGATACAGAACAAACCATCATTATACAACAACTTGCCTAATTACCCTAACCTGCCTAGTTAACCCAATTAACCTAGTTAAGCCTTTAAATGTCACTTTAAGCTGTACAAAAGTGTCTTGAAAAATATAAAGTCAGATATTATTTACTGTCATCATGGCAATGATCAAGTAAATAAGTTATTAGAAATGAGTTATTAAAAATGTTATATTTAAAAATATGAAGAAACTTCCTTGTTAAACAGACACTGGAGAAAAAATAAACAGGGGGCCCAATAATTCAGTGGGTTTAATAATTCTGACTTCAACTGTGTATAGAATATAAATTCATTTTGAGCTATTAAACTGACACATGCACACAATTAGCATAAGAACAGCGCTGATTTATGATTGAGGGCAGTGACGACGTCATCAAGAGTGTAATCCTGAGACTTCTTCAGATGAATCAAACGTCTTGAAGAACCTGAAAGCGCAGGTCAAACGCACAATCGTTCAACTAATAGCCCGGATGAATCTCACAGGGGTAATCCAGCGATTAAAGCAATTTTCAGTGAATAATTCATAATGGCCAGCTGTTTCCCAGCGATATTTAAACCCAGCTCATGTTCAGTCTCTGGATGATCTGATCTGATGCTCACAGTAGTGAAACCAAACAGCAGCCATGAGGATCGTCCTGCTGCTGTTTCTGCTGTTTTCTGCTTTGAATCATTTTATTTTAAGCCAGAACGAGGAAAGCTGGATCAATGAGGGCTATCCAGACGAGGTTGAGCCAATGAGAGATTTTGCAGTTGTATGAATGTGTACTTTAAAGTCATTTGAAATGAAAAGTCGCATTACTTTATTTGTGTCGTTTAAAGGTAAATTTGCTGGAGGCTGATCTACAAACAGCGCTGGAAAGAGTCAGTCGAGCACCCGGACTGCAACAGGTTTTCGGCCTAATGGGGAAAAGATCATCAGGTAAAAGCATATTTTTTAAATATATGTATTATTTAACATATTTATTTATGGATTTTAAGTGTTCATTCATTCGTTCATTGTGCTTTTATCATATTTTCCTATTTAGCCTCATTTTATTTTAGTTTAAAACAAACAGCTAAAAGAAACTTGACAGTTTTCCATCTATTGTTCAAATTTCTTATTTTAGTTCAGCTTATTAATGAACAAAAATAATGTATTTCTCTCTCATATATATATATATATATATATATATATATATATATATATATATATATATATATATATTTTTTAATATATATATTTTAATATATATTTCCCAAATGATGTTTAACAGAGCAAGGACATTTTCACAGTATGTCCGATAATATTTTGTCTTCAGGAGAAAGTCTTATTTGTTTTATTTCTTCTAGAATAAAAACAGTTTTTAATTTTTTTAAAAACATTTTAAAGACAAAATTATTATCCCCTTTAAGCTATAATTTATTTGATGGTCTACAGAACAAACCATCGTTATAAAATAACTTGCCTAATTACCCAAACCTGCCTAATTAACCTAGTTAAGCCTTTAAATGTCACTTTAGGCTGTATAGAAGTGTCTTGAAAAATATCTAGTCAAATATTATTTACTGTCATCATGGCAAAGATAAAACAAATCAGTTATTAGAGATGAGTTATTAAAACTATTATATTTAGAAATGTGTTGGAAAAGCTGCTCTCCGTTAAATAGAAATCGGGGGGAAAAATAAACAGGGGGGCTAATAATTCTGACTTCAACTGTATATATATAAATATATATATATAAAAAAAAAATATATATATATATATATATATATATATATATATATATATATATATATATATAAAAAATATATATATATATATATATATATATATATATATATATATATATATATATATATATTTACACCTGTGTCTTTTCATATATTTAAATATGTAACGATCCTAATTTCATTATACTTTGAGCTAACATTTTAATTTGTTGGTGATACCAGGTTTAACTCTTTGCTTTTTGTTCACAGCAAGATCCCAGATAACACGAAGACGTAAGTGGGAGTTCTTTTCTAATCAAATCCTTCAAAAACGGTTTTGTTTATTTATTTATTTGCTCTAATAAACACAATCTCAAGGCAATTCACAACTTTTTGATTTGGCTATTTGGTATGATTTTGTAGATCTCATTTGTACATTTTAATACGATTTCCTCAGTTAGGTTTGGTGCCAGACTCCTTTTGTTAATCGTGGGTTTTCATATGGACTAAATCTCATGAAGTTTTTCTAATCAATTCCTTCAAAAACTGTTTTGTTTATTTGTTTATTCGCTCTATTAAACGCAATCTAAAGGCAATTGAAAACTTTTTGATTTGGCTATTTGGTATGATTTTGAAGATCTCATTTGTACATTGTAGTACATGCCACACCTTTCAAATATCATAGGTTTTCATATAAATAAAATTGTATGAAATTTCTAATAAAATCCTTCAAAAACATTTTTTTTTCATTAATAAATGCAATCTAAAGGCATTTCATAACTTTTTGATAAGGCTATTTTATATTAGAATGATCTTATTCGTACATTTTAGTATGACTTGCCGACAACAGTTTGGTGCCAAGTCTCCTGTTACAAATCATAAGTTTTCATACTAATGAAATCATGTTAAGTTTTACTAATCAAATCCATCAAAAACTGTTTTATTTATGTTTTGCTTTAATAAACACAATCTCAAGGCGATGCAAAAGTTTTTGAAATAACTATTTTGTACAATCGTTTACCTCAATATCGCTTTGCTAGCTGGCCTCTGTAACACCTCAGCCCCTTAAACCTCACTCCCATCCCGGACGAGCCCCCAAGTATAACCCACCGGTCCTACTCCACCCAATCCGCTCTGAGCTGGGATCGAACCAGCGATACTTTGCATCTGAGTCAGTTGCTCTAACAAGGCCAAGACTTCTTTCATCTGAGCACCTTTAGAGGTCAGAGGAGTGAGGTTTACCTCCATAGGGCTTCGCTAGCTAGCCTCTGTTACACTCACCCCCATCCCGGATGAGCCCCCAAGTGTAACCCACCGGTCCTACTCCACCCAATCCGCTCTGAGCTGGGATCGAACCAGCGATACTTTGCATCTGAGTCAGTTGCTCTAACAAGGCCAAGACTTCTTTCATCTGAGCACCTTTAGAGGTCAGAGGAGTGAGGTTTACCTCAATAGTGCTTCGCTAGCTAGCCTCTGTTACACTCACCCCCATCCCGGATGAGCCACCGATCCTACTGCACCCAATCCGCTCAGATCTGGGATAGAACTAGCGATTCTTTGAATATGAGTTGGTTGCTCCAACAAAGAGGCTAAAGACCATGTTCTCTAGCATCTGTTGCTAGAGCAACCTTAGAGGTCAAAGGTGTGATGTTTACCTGCACAGCACTTCACTAGCTGGCCTCGGTTATACTTAAGCCCCTAAAACTCACTCCGATCCCAGATGAACCCCAAGTGTAACCCTCCGGTCCTAATGCATCCAATCTGCTGTGAGCTGGGATCGAACTAGCCGGATTCGGTTGCTCTAACAAGGAGGCTAAAGACCTTGGCCTCAAAAATCTGTTGCTAGAGCACGTTTAGAGGTCAGAGGAGTGAGGTTTACCTGCATAACACTTCGCAAGCTGGCCTCGGTTACTCTCACCCCACTAAACCTCACTCCCATCCCGGACGAGCCCCCAGGTGTAACCCACCAGTCAATGGTCTTTAGCCTTCTTGTTCAAACAACTGACTCCCATGCAAAGAACTGCCGTTTGATCCCAGCTCAGCGCAGGTTGGGTACAGTCGGACCGGTGGGTTCCATAATCAAAATAATTTCTAAATCAAAGTTTCTGATTGTATCAACTGTGATCATGTGTGTTCATTATGATAAATATAGCAAATGTAATCAAATGACTTCCAGGACAGAAGTTCCAGACGTTTGTGGGTCTGATGGGGAAACGGAATGTCGCTGAATCAGGCGAGTCTGATATTCTGCTTTCTTTACCTTCAAATGTAAATTCTACATTTAAAAATAAATTCTATTTATGTTTCCTTCTAGGACAAACACAAGCGCTGTGATTTGAAGAAGCTTTTAACATGTAACCACCAGAACATCAGGCAGAAATGTCTTCAGAAATTTGTCTTCTCATATTTGTTTAATGAAATATGGAATAAAATGTGTGTATTATGACGTATACGTGTGCATAATATTCTAATTATGTTAACATTTTAGCAAAGTTTTCTGCAGTTTCAGTCAAACAGAATTTAAAGGGATAGTCAACCAAAAAATTTAAACTAAACAAGATATTATATATAATTTAGGAAAATTGCAGTCAAATCTAGGAACAAAAAAAAAATACCCTGAATGTCGATGACAATTTTTCAAGCATTCTTCAGTATATTTTTTCTTTGTGATGAACAGAATAAAGAATGACAAAAAAAGTTTGAAACAAGTGAAGGATGAGTAAATATTGTTGAGTGAACTACCCCTAAAAAAAGATTTGCAATGGGTGAACAGCGACACCTAGTGCTGTAATGCTGTAATTTTCATCTCTAGAACCATCTTAGACTTGACTGTTACAATAACCTATATATACAGTTGAAGTCAGAATTATTAGACCCCCTGAATTATTAGCCTCAGTGTTAATTTTTTCCCCCAACTTCTGTTTAACAAAGATTTTTTCAACACATTTCTAATCATAATCAATTTAATAACTCATCTCTAATAACTGATTTATTTTATCTTTGTCATGATGACAGTGAATAACATTTGACTAGATATTTTTCAAGACACTTCTATATGGCTTAAAGAGACATTTAAAAGCTTAACTAGGGTAACTAGGCAAGTTTGGGTAATTAGGCAAGTTATTTTATAACGATGGTTTGTTCTGTAGACTATCAAAAATATGTAGCTTAAAAGGGCTCAAAACTGCTTTTATGTTAGCCAAAATAAAACAAATAAGACTTTCTCCAGAAGAAAAAATATTATCAGACATACTGTGAAAATTGTCTTGCTCTGTTAAACATAATTTGGGAAATATTTAAAAAAGGAAAAAAAATTCAAAGGGGGGCTAATAATTCTGACTTCACTTGTATATATATGTATATATATGTGTATATATATATATATATATGTATATATATGTGTGTATATACACACACACACACACACACACACACACACACACACACACGCACACGCACGCACACACACGCACACACACGCGCACACACACACACACACACACACACATACATATACATACATACATACATACACACACACACACATATATATATATATCTATATATATATATATATATATATATATATATATATATATATATATATATAAATATATATACACACACACACACACACACACACACACACACACACACACACACACACACACACACATATATATACATATATATATATATATATATATATATATATATATATATATATATATATATATATATATATATATATATATATATATATATATATATATATAAATATGAATATTAACAATATTTTTCTAACATCTGAGGTATACTCAGATGAAATTGACACCTGTCACATTAAAATGACTAGTTTAAAAAAAATTATTTCATATTTGTGTACTGTAATAAAATACAGAATAAAGAGTAAATATTGTATTGAAATCAATTTAATATGCTAAAAATATTACAGGTAGAATTAGGTCATTTTTTAAATCATCATCCGGTAAGTTATTTTTTATCTATAAAAACTAAAGTGTGCTTGAACGAAATAAAAATGTGTCAAAAGTGTAACAAGATTAAACATCATTACTAATGTGAAATTTTCTTGGGTTAAATTATTATTCCTTCATTTTCCTTCGGCTAAGTCTAAGATTTATCAGAGGTCGCCAGAGTGGGATGAACCACCAACTATTCCAGCATATGTTTTATGCAGCGGATGCCCTTAAAACATAACGCATGGCCCAGCCGCAACCCAATACTGGGAAACACCTACACACACTCATTCACACACAGACTCATACACTACCCAAATAGTTAATTCAATTCATCTATAGCGCGTGTGTTTGAACTGAGGGGGAAACTGTAGCACCCGGAGGACACCGACACCAACATGGGGAGAACATGCAAACTCCACACAGAAATGCCAACTAGCTCAGCCAGGACTCAATCCTGCAACCTTTTTGGTGTGAGACGACAGCGCTAACCACTGATCAACAAATCCTCCACCTGTATCATCACAAGTTTATTAAGAGACTGTACAATACAAACGAAAAATAAAATTAAAAATACAGATGATGGAGAACGTAACATGTACGAAAACAAAGATCTGCCTGTGTCCGAACAGCTGAAATACTGTACAGCAGAGGTGAAGTTACAGACAAACGCGAGCGCGACCGTTCGAGAGGAATAAACACCAGTCTGCTGGATGAACATACATAAAAAATATGACGTTAGCTGTCTCCGTGTACGTATACATATTTATATATATATATATAAAAATAACTGAAATAACATTAATGAAGTTATAGGAGGTGGTCAAAGGATACTGACTAGACAGACATTTTACACGTTCGCGATAAGAGAAAAACTAAATTAGAAGCAAATAATACGTTTGCCCGTCCCTCCTCCGCATGTCACTTGTGCATTACAGTTCAACCATTTGGCCACGTTACATGATTTACAAGGGTGGGGAAACAGAGCACAGTCATATTTCTTCAGTTATGGAGGCTATGAGTAAAGGATTGATCCTATATTGAATTATGTGGCCTTTTTTTGGGGGGATGTAACTGCAGATCTGAGCTGGTAAGTGAACTGAGTGTAGTATTTTAGATCGGATTGATATTTGGCTTGAGTAAGACTGAGTTTGCTGAAGGTAAATGTCCACAAACAGCTCGACACGCACATAGAGATCAGGTTTAGGGGGAGGATTGGCCAATGAGAACAACCTGGAACTCATCCGGGGTGGGGGGGAAATGCTTAAAAGATCTTCCCTTTCTTCTTGTTCTTTTCCAAAGTCCTGTGGGAAGAAAAAACAACAATAATGGTATTAAAAAAAGGCATGTTTAGAACTAGAATAATTGAATTACATATTAAAGACTCTATTTAAAGGGAGAGTTCACACTTTAATGAAAATGATGGTATTGAGTTTCAGTTATACCTCGCTATATTGCGGTTCACTGCAGTTTCACAGATTGATTTCTTAAGTTCTGCTTCCTGATTGGCTGTAGACCAGGGCTATTCAATTAGTTTGTCATGGGTGCCGTTTCATGAAAAGCATGCCAAACGAAGGACCGGAGAGATATGACTTGCCATATAAGTGATAACAAAACTGCATATAAGAGCCCATATGCTGCTCCTTAAGACACCCACATTGGGTTTTTCTACATTAAAATGTGAATATACTGTATTTTGAAACTACATAATATCAGTGCAGTGTACAATAGACATTTTCTTTTTTTTTTTTTTTTTTTACAAACATTCAAATGTTGTATTTCAGAGCACAACAAAAGCAGTGCATTGCTGAAGTAATTAGTAATATTCCCAAATTTGTCTCAGATGACAAAATCTTGGCTAAAGTCTCACAGTATAAGTAAGTAAATAGTGAGCAAATTTAATTTTTTTGTGTAAACTATCCCTTTAAGGATCCCATTTGAACCTCAAAATGCTCAATTAATTGACATATTTTTTTATAATTAGCTGATTTCAGTTTTTAATCATTTAAAATATCAATAAAACTTTGCATTCTCTAGAGGACAAAATAAGTTTGATTTTTAAATAAATGTATAGGTTACGCCGAAATAAGAACATTATTTTACATTATTTTAACATTTTAAAACACTATATAAAACATTAAAGCAGATACTTTTCTTGCATCTAATCTAATTTCAATGCATATAAAATCACTTATATAAATTTTAGTTTGCTACAGACTTTAAAATGGGTCCTTGACTAATGTATAGTTTTTATTTCAGCTTCACTTTTAGATATTTTAGTAAATAAACAACACAAAAAAAAAAAAACAATTACCATTTTAAGACACTTTCACATTTGCATCTTCCATGTGACTTTCTGTTTTATTACTTTTTTTTTATTTATCTATTTATTAATCAATATATTTTGCTTTTTTTATTTATTAAGTCATTTTATTGCAAAAAAAAAGAAAAAGTCAACTGTAATTAGTGCATATCTGAAAGCTGTAATTACATCACGTACATCTTCTGCTGCTCCAGGATGCGCTGCTGGGTCTCCCAGGTGGATCTTTCCTCCTCAAACTGACGTCTTCTCTCCTCCAGCTCCTTATGCTGAGCCTCCAGATTCTTCTTCATCTGCTCGTGACGCCGCTGCAGCTACAGACACACAGAGAGAAAGATAAATCAAACCAGTGGACTCAGAAATCAAATGTAGTTTTTTTATTTAGTTTTTTTTTTTTTTTTATAAATTGTAATTTGTGTTACCAAATTCAAGTAATTTTATATGCTTTTTTTAAAATGTAGATATATTTAATGCTTTAAATTTGTTATATTATTACATCAAATAAAAACCTAAATGAAAAAGAGATGTTGCACTGCAAATTAGTTGAAGTAGGTTTATAGTTTTTTTTTCAGTTCATAACTGGCCCTTTTAAATGAATATTTTTATGGTTTTAGTTTTTGATAGCTATAATAACTACTGTGTACAATTGTGCATATGAATTAAAAATGATCAAACATCAGTGAGTGCATTTAATGAAAGTACACGCAACATTGTTTATTTTTTAAACTTGCATTTATGTTCATTTAATTTTGAAACGTTTCATTATGCCTATGTGGTCGAATAAATTAAATTCAAATAAATAAATAAAAATAAAATATTATATAACAAAATAAAAATAGTAGAGAAAAAAATAAATAAAATAAGTGCTGGAAAAAAAATGTATCGCATCCAAAATAAGTAAGTTTGTAAAGTTTGTAAGTAAATAAGTTTGTTGTGACATGTTTGTGCTGTGTATATTGTATATTTAATATCTACAAACAAATAATATATGTATATTTATTATCAACATATAAATACACACATGCATGCATACATTAAAGAAAATGTTCATAGTTGGATATTATATATATATATATATATATATATATATATATATATATATATATATATATATATATATATATATATATGTATATATGATATAAATTATATTTAACTTTAAAGATCTTTGCAAAAAAATATTGCTGTGCATCACATTTACATAAATATACACTTACCGGCCACTTTATTAGGTACACCTGTCCAACTGCTCGTTAATGTAAATGTCTAATCAGCCAATCACATGGCAGCAACTCAATGCATTTAGGCATGTAGACATGGTCAAGATAATCTGCTGCAGTTCAAACCAAGCATCAGAAAAGGGAAGAAAGGTGATTTAAGTGACTTTAAATGTGGCATGGTTGTTGGTACAAGACGGGCTCAGAGTATTTTAGAAACTGCTGATCTACTGGGAACCTTCAGGCCTTGCATCAACAGTTCAGGCTGGTAGGGGTGGTGGTGTAATGGTGTGGGGGATATTTTCATGGCCTATTAGTACCAATTGAGCATCGTGTCAACGCCACAGCCTACCTGAGTATTCTTGCTGGCCATGTCCACCCCTTTATGACCACAGTGTACCTATCTTCTGATGGCTACTTCCAGCAGGATAACACGCCATGTCATAAAGCTCGAATCATCTCAGACTGGTTTCTTGAACATGACAATGAGTTCACTGTACACAAATGGCCTCCACAGTCACCAGAACTCAATCCAATAGAGCACTTTTGGGAAGTGGTGGAACGAGAGATTCGCATCATGGATGTGCAGCCGACAAATCTGCAGCAACTGCGCGATGCTAATATGTCAAGTTCTGAAGGCAAAAGGGAGTCCAGCCCACTACTTGTAAAGTGTACCTAATAAAGTGGCCGGTGAGTGTGTGTATGTCGAAATAAACTTTGATTTGTAATGCTAGTAATCATGATTAATCTTTTCCCAGTACTAAATAAAACATAACAAAACAAATATACAAAAAACACCCTTTGAGCTTATATAACACAAATAAAATATAACATCCCAAAAATACTAGCATGTAAACACAATGTTGTCCAGTACCTCTCCCTCTGAATCCTTCAGCTTCTGGACCTTCTCCTTGACTTTCATCTCAAAGACCTGCTCCATCTCCATCTCCATCTTCTTCATCTTAGTCACGTGCTCTCTTCTCTCCTCCTCCATCTGAGCGAGAGGACTCCTGGAGGCGACACAAGCCGTTTAAAACACAAACACCATATCCCACAACCCCCCTTGAGCAGAGCACCTTCAGCAGACAACAGGAGACGGATGGACACCCGTGCCCAAACACTCCCAATAACACCTCTGCGCTTCCAGCAAACAAAGCAGCGTTTCCCAACTATGTTCCTGGAGGCACACCAACAGTAGATATTTTGGATGTCTCCCTTATCGGAACCATTACCTTCAGGTTTGGGAGTCTCTTCTAATGTGTTGATTCAGGTGTTTAAATAGGAAGAGGTGGAAACTGTGTACTCATAATTTGTCTTTTTATGAACAGGGTTGGGAAACACTGAAATAAACAACACGCTCATGGCTCACCATGTGCAGAGAAGATCAACAACAAACAAACAAATATCCTGTTTGCAGAGGAAGCTGTTAATTGCTGAAGCGATTATGCTGATTAGAAGTACTGAGCAGAGCAGGAAAGCTGCATAGGATAACACAAAAATGTATGAGGTGTAAGGCTGGGTGAATAATCTACAAAGTAATCGAAATCGATATTCAAAATCTGTAATCAATAGAATTTTTCCAGGTCAATTACTTCCCCTATTTCCCGCGAGGAGTCACGTGACCCTGCTCTGTTTTTCTGCATCGAATGCTCAGGTATGGTCCAGTGCAGCCTTTGTTAAAATGTAACTACATGTTGCACGTTTGCACTACATTGACGATGATTGGAAGCTGTGCCAGAGATGCCTTGAGACGGCATGTTCCATTACATTAAAGTTAATATTTACATTACAATATTAGCTTACAGATGATGTAAGAAGTGCGCTGTTTAAACTATTATTTGCATGATATCCAAGTTATTTTATTTAGAAGACACACTGCTTAATATTTTGTACTTTTAGTATGAAAAACGTAAAAAAAAAAATTTGTTTTTTTTCCCCAAAAGTGCGAGTTATTTATTTTCACTTTTTTTTAAAAGAATAAAAGTGGCTGTTGGTTTTAGACAACGTTTGTTTTAATTTCAGTTGATCATTGTTGATGTTCAATAAATAATCAAAGATAGTAGATAGTGTGTGTTTCCATCAATCATTTTAAAACCAATAATGCACCCTTAGTTTAAACATCTCTCACTGGTAATATGTGAGCATATTTACTGTACAAAACTTGTCAGTGAATTGTGAGATATAAAATAAGCAAAATAATCAATCATTAATCGTAATTGTTTAAAAATGTTCAATTGTGTTGGCGCAATAGCCGAGTGGTTAGCGTGCCGACATATAGTGCAGTAGCACGTCAGGGCATCCCGAGTTCGAATCCCAGCTCAAGGACATTTCCGTACCCTACCCCCCTACACCAGCCTCTGCTCACCCCTCTCCCCTTTCCAACTTCGCTTTCTGTCTAAATACTGTCCTATCTAATAAAGCCAAAAAGGCCAAAAATTAATCTTAAAAAAAAGATTAAAAGATTTTGATTTTAAGCCAAATTGTCACAGCCCTAATGAGACGGTTAAACAGAAATGAGTGGGAATCTCACAGCTATTAATTTAATTTATACTGTTCCTAATGATTCATCAATTTTAGGAACAACAATATCTTGACTTCTAGTTGATCATTTGGTGTCAGAAGTGCAAGTGTAAGGCAAAGGCCTCTAGATTACGCTTATTTTATCACAAAAATCAAGGCATGATCCTATTTTACTAATTATTTAATTAGGACAGTAAGGTCTGACTTTAAGACAAAAGTCTTCTCACTTAACAGAAATGATGTACAGTACAGAATATAAAGTCATGCTGCAGTGGTAAAAGAATGAATATTGTGTGTGACTCCCATGAGCTTGGAGAACTGCATCTATACATCTCTGCAATGACTCAAATAACTTAAGTCATCTGGAATGGCATAAACAGCGTTCCTGCAGGACTCCCAGAGTTCATCAAGATTCTTTAGATTCATCTTCAGTGCTTCCTCCTTTATCTTACTCCAAACATGCTCAATAATGTTCATATCCGGTGACTGGGCTGGCCAATCCTGGAGCATCTTGACCTTCTTTGCTTTCAGGAACTTTGATGTGGAGGCTTAAGTATGAGAAGGAGCGCTATCCTGCTGAAGAATTTGCCCTCTCCTGTGGTTTGTAATGTAATGGGCAGCACAAATGTCTTGATATCTCAGGCTGTTGATGTTGCCATCTACTCTGCAGATCTCTTGCACACCTCCATACTGAATGTAACCCCAAACCATGATTTTTCCATCACAAACTTGACTGATTTCTCTGAGAACCTTTGGTCCATGCGGGTTCCAATAGGTCTTTTGCAGTATTTGTGATGATTAGGATGTAGATCAACAGATGAGTCATCAGAAAAATCTACCTTCTGCCAATTTTCTAAATGATCAACTAGAAGTCAAGTTGTTATATATTGCTCTTACAACTGGGATCCACAAGACTTGTCAGGTAGTGTATAGTGTGGAAGTGCTTAGTGTAGCATTTGGGACACATCATTGGTGTAAAATGCATGTTTAGTGACTTGATGCACGGCAGTCACTTAAAAAAAAAGTAACGCTTCCATTGACAACAACAGAAAAAACAAAAAGCAATACCCTTTGGTGGACAGTACACGCGCCCTTAAAGTTGTAGATTTAAAAGAATGCATCTGTGAATGAGAAGCAGCTTCTCCAGAACCAGAAACAGAAGGAAGGGTTTGGCTTCCCCTGATCTAATCAATACAATTGTGTTGATGCCACAAGATCGAATAAAAAAAATAAAATAAACAAATCACACATGGAACTGCTGGAAAAGGAGGACAAAAACGGACACTGAAAGACACCCAGAGGAGGAGAGGATCCGTACTACACAGGGATTTGGAAAAATGTAAATGACCACTTACATGCCTTCAACCGTGTCAACTCTAAAAGACAAAAACACACACACACACTTAGCATGCTGCAAATCATACACTAACAGAGCAAAAAAAGATGTGTGAACAGAAAGCAGATCAGACACAGTGCTAGTCTGGATTATAAGATGTTCAGTGTGGTTTCCTGCAGAAGGATTTCTCAAGTTAGTGGTTACTGTCAACTGCTGGAAGCTGCAGGCCGTGACCACGAACCTGTCAGTGAGCATGTGATCATGCAAATGGGCTTTTGTCAAGAGTTTGTGCCATAAATAAAGTGTTAGAGAGCACAGTGAGCTGTAAAAGGCAGGTTTAATATAATATACACACACAGTGACCAACAGATAATGTAATGAAAAAGATCAGTTCAGTTAATATATAAGCTGACATGAAAATGTGATGGGGTTTATTTGAATTTTGTTAAATCCCTTTTTGATAACTATTACATACATATACAGATAAATTGTATACAATTGAAGTCAGAATTATTTGCCCCCTTTGATTTTTTTTTCTTTTTTAAATATTTCCCAAATGATGTTTAACAGAGCAAGTAAATTTTCACACAGTATGTCTGATAATATTTATTCTTCTGGAGAAAGTCTTATTTGTTTTATTTCGGCTAATATAAAAGCAGTTTTAAATTTTTTAAAAACCATTTAGGGATAAAATTATTAGCCCCATTAAGCTATATATTTTTCGATAGTCTACAGAACAACCCATCGTTATACAAAGACTTGTTGTTTACATATGATATTGCATTAATTTGCATACATGTTTTATAAGCTATAAAATGAAAGCCTCAGTTTGGTGTGAAACAAGCAAAATAATCTGCCAGTGAGGTAAGCAAAATAATCTTGAAAAAAAAACAGATTAATTTGCTTACCCCATTGGCAGATTATTTTGCTTGTTTTAAGGAAAAACTCACTTAATATTGGCATATTATTTCTCAAAACAAGACAGTATGTTTTGCTTGTCTAGAAAATGCTTCTTGATATAAGAAATTTTAGATATTTAGACTAGAAACAAGACAAAAAATCTAAGCAAGGAAAGCATTTTTTTTCAGCATGAGCAGGCTCTAAAATTTTATAATTTTTTTCCCTTCATGGTACGGTGCCGGGATATTTTAAGCCCAGTGTTCATCAAATTTGCTTGAACTAAGCATTTTAAAGTATATCTATATTTTAAAAGCAAATATTCTGAAAGCAACATGCAGCAGATGCTTTATAAAAAGTTGCTTGTTAGGGGAGAAACAAGTCAAACACGCCTGGTGATGCGAAGTTAATAATTTTATACTGAAACTTCTATCTAAAAGTCCTTCCTTGGTCTTATCCAAACACACAATGGCCATAACAGGAAATAAAAAAAACTGCAACCATGTTGATTGCGTTTTTTTTTTTAATGCGTTAAATATTTCACGTGCTAATTTTGACAGCAACAATATATAAAAATAAATAAAAATAAATAATTGAATTCATTTTTAAATATTTTTTTTTACAAATATTACAAAAGTAATAAATTAAGACAAATTTAAATTGACAGATGAAAAAAAAAAAAAAAAGATTTTAAAAACCTACAATTCAAACTCTTAAACTACAACATACTTTAGTACTGGATAACAATACATTATTGTAAATATATACTTACAATACACACATATATTGTATAAATATTAAAATATTGCATTTATAAGATTACATGACAAAATAAAGTCTTGCAAACTATATTTCATGGTGACATTAAAAACAGAAGTAGGTCACCACAAAAGTAAGTCTGGTTTACAGTTTGCTCTAGCATATCCCAGATAACAGGAAATGATACAACATAAAATGTTTCAGTGCTTTGGCAACTGGGCATCACTGACACGAATCGATTTGAAATGTCAAAAAGAAAGAAGAAACTGAATCTCTCAATTAAAATCTCTACTGACGTTTACAGCATGCAAATATATTCAACATTAAGGTTAATAGGACTGTGTTGTTTTTGCTTTGTTTCAGGTGTAGGACGCCATTTCAAATATTTAGAAGTATAAACGCTAATATAATAATCAAATATAGGAAAAGCTACACTAAAGTATTGTGATGACGCTTGTCAGGAATATAATTTTGCTTTGAGTGTAGTAATTTACATTCACTTATTTTTACACAACGAACCCTGTTTGTCAGAGAAGAATGTGATCTTATGTCATTCCAAGTCATTTCCGCACACACTTATGATATATATAAACACACTAAAACCACACAGGCAAATATCTTTCTGAATGCAAATGAGGTCATTTTTAGCTCCGACATTTGAAATGGTTCAATACTTTAATACAATGTTGCTCAATGCCACTTACTTGGTGAGCTGGCCTTTGGCTTTGTTGTTGTCGATGCCGTTACAGGTGACGGCCGCCAGCTTCCTGCTTCGGTAGTTTTCATAGTGGACATTATTTGTTACGTCCTTGAGGTCCTGCATGTGAGTTCTGACACAAAACATATGGTTAAAACAAAACCCCTTTACGTGATGTTTGCTTGTTTGTGTTTAACGCTATGCCAGCTTTAGGCGAGGAAAAAGTATACAGCACATACAGATTATATTTAAGGTCCCATGAAATATTAGTATCAGTATTGTTAGCTTTTAGGATATTTATAACCTAGCGTGCACCAAAACAATGTCAAAACTTTTATTTAGGAGATTTAAAACTGATATACACACATAAAGCTTGTAGTTTGCTACTCCCGCTTAAATGGATCAACAGTTTTATTCACGGCACCTCATACTTCAAATCTTCTGACCAATTGATTGCTCTCTTGTATCTGACATGCCCCGCCCCCTTTAAGACACTTCACATTTGATGTTAGAGGTGTGAACCTATACTGGTCTCACAGTTCGGTTTGGTTACGATTATCATGCCTTCGATTCGGTTCAATTCGATATCTCGGTGCATTGATGATGCTTTCAATATACAGTGTTATATTTTAGGGGGGAGGCTGTCTGTATAAACACACAGACACACAGCAACACACTGTCTCTCATTCAAACACACACACAAACATAAGCCCCTTTCACACATACAGACCTTTCCGGAAAGGTTGTATGTGTGAACAGGTCCTTTTTGAAAATACCGGTAAATTTGTTCTGGCTATTTTCCGGAAAGAGAAGTTGTAACATTACCGGCAATTTGCCGGAATGCTGCGCTGTGTGAATGCAGATGGAAGATTGCCGTAATAAGCGCGTGCACGTCTAGAACGGGCTGACGTGAGACGTCTGCTTTAGCCAATCACAACAGTCAGACGCATTTACGTCCGCGCGGTTTGTGAGAATAAAAACCTTTGAATATTTTTCCAGACACATTTAGCTGCTAGAAGTTAGTCAGATCACGTTTATATGTTCTTCTTTATGCCAACTGTGTAAATAATCATCGATGAGATGCTTATGATAAGCCGTTGTTTGTTTACCTTTAAGCTTTGCGTGTGCCTTTGAAACAGCCTGTGAGCGCCTGCACACGCACATATTATGAACATCTCGACATGCGAAAGTGATCCTGCGGAAGTTGTTCACAATATTGATCATCCACAGAGTTTGTAATTTAGTCAAATGTTTACAAATACAAGCGCAGCCGTTTAAAGCTCATTTGTGGTTGATGATGTCAGAATTTACCGGTATTTTGGAATGGATGTGTGAATGCTCTTTTCCGGAAAATTTCCGTAACGTCCTCGCCTGTGTGAACAGCACTTTTTTGAATTTACCGGTATCACTGTGTGAAAGGGGCTATAGACAGCACCAAAGAAACAAACAAACACACACACACACACACACACACACACACGCACGCACACACACACACACACACACACACACACACACACACACACACACACACACACACACACACACACACACACACACACACACGCACACGCACACGCACACGCACACGCACACGCACGCACACACACGCACACACACTTACGCCCTCGCAACAGGGTAAGCTCGCGCTGAGCGGAGCAGAAAAAGAAAAAAAAAAGAAAAAAATAAGCACTTTTCCGACGGTCCTTTACTGAGAGCTCCTCTCAGCGCGAGCTATCCTGGCTAAACACATATTGCGAGGGCTTAAACGGAGCAGTGCTCATAATGTTGAGCGAAAAAAAAGAAAGACAGCTGTGAAACATAACCAGCTTTGTCTTTTTGCAGGAAACACACTTTAGATCTTTTTAGGGTAAGAGGTTTTTGAGTTATTGCCGTCTGTAACTGAATGTGTGTCAGGAATATCGAAAACAAAACCAACTGAACCGCGCTCATTTCTGGCGCTCCCCTGGATATACAGCGCCCTTAGAATTTGCCTAGGGTGCCTATGCCACGGGCCGGCCCTGAGTTGGTTGAGTGTTGTAAATACTCGCGCTCACCTCCCGCGCGACAGAGCATTTAGGAGATAAATGACGTCAGTACATAATAACCGGTTATGATTATTACTGAACCGATAACGAATTGTCCGCGTCTGCATCGCGGTGCATCGAAAAAACAATTAATTTTGCCACCCCTATTTGATGTGCTTGAGCTTAACCAAGCTTACTGGCAGAGCAGTGATAAAACAAAACGCTATTGGCTAATCTTTAAAAAGGGAAGGAGCTAAACTATGGCCCTAACTATGGCTGTTTCTCAATATGCGTTCTTCAGCGGTCTTGCGTCCTCGTGCAACGTCATCATCAGCTGCCCAAGTTCAGTTCCAATACTCAAGACCGCAAGTACGGAGGACGCGTGAAACTTCCCGGATGTGTTCTTGATATCGAGGACGCACTGATGCAGACTTGAGCACCGAACTCACTCTGGAAGTCCCAGAAGTCATTGCGACTGGAGGTGGGAAGCGCTGCATTTTATTTAGATTTATTATTAAAGTTTGGAGATATTACTTATTTACATCGGGAGTTTCCCTAAATGAAACGGTGAAAGTAAACCATGGACATCTTAATAAAGGAATAAACACATTAAGGGTGTTTGTTTGCTGAAATTCGTATTAACATCTGTTTTATTCATATTGTGCAACATAGATTTATAATGTTTTTATGCAAAATATATATTTTGAAAAGGGGAAAAACAATAAATCGTTGTATGAAGGCTGTAATGTTTAAATAATTTCCATTTAAAACGCGTGAAGGTCACGTGACCATCAGGAAGAACGCAGCATCCCATTTCTCAAAGGACGCATTCTCTGCCCTCGCGGTCTCCTGAGTTCGTTCTTCCGAGGACACCTGGCAAGACCGGTCACCACAAGAACACAAGTCCGTTCTCTGCGTTCTTGGAATTGAGAAACAGCCTACGTCTTAATGCCCAATTCCGATTTGTTGCCTATATCAGATTTTTTTGCCTGTCTGTTCTTTTAATTGTGACCCATATCCGATTCATGTGTTTACACTTGCCATACAATTCACGACATCGCGCATGCGTTAGCTTGAAGTTCGCCCAACTTTAAAATGATTTTGAGGCGGAGGAGAAGGGAAAGGGCTGACATCGCAGCTTGCGTCTAGGGTTTATATATGGTGTCCTTCACCATTCAGAGGAATTTGTGAGTACGAGAGAGATCTTAGGTCTGGTGGGAGCAAATTGTGGTGACTGAACTCTTTCCTGTTCCATGTTTCCTCTGTTGTCGTTTAACGCGTCGGCATCTCCACACATGCTCTTCCTTCTTTGTCATTAAACCGCGGAGAAGTACCGCATTGTTGCAAGTTTAATGACGTACAAAACAGAATGCCTCAATAAATCCGATCTGCCTGTTTACATGATAGTCACATAACCTGTTTATATCTTATTTATTTCCACATATAAAGGAGGCCTGAATCCGATCTCTGAATATCCGAATGCATGCGTCTTTTTTCGTGTTTACACGGTCATAGAACAGATCCGATCTGTTTCACATATGAGCAAAAAATAAATGAATAAATAAAATTTTAAAAATTCGCAATTGGGTCACATTTAACTGGCAGTGTAAACGGGGTCTGAGTACCACACTCTCTTTATGTTTTTCCTTGAGATTACGTCAAACAACGAATAAAAAATGCACATTTCAAAGCACTTTATGACACCTTCAAGGCTTTACAATTTCTTCTCAAACTGTATTATGAATTGTAACTGTTTGTACCTGATGAGCATATTCCTTAAAAGTGTGAAATCACAGTGGTCTCCATTCTCAACTGCGAAGAAAGAAAAAAAAAATCAGGTTTTGAACAAATCTTTTTCTTAAAATGCCATTTACAGTTGATTGCTAGACCGGGAAAACTGAATTTCTCTAAGAGAAATATTATTGCAGAGGAAAACTACACCATTCACAGTTTTTTTCTTTTATAATTAAAAGGGTTGCATTTAATTGGCCTAGTGCATAGTGCAAACTTAAAATAAAGTTTCAATCTGAATATATGTGATGCAAAGCAGATTTTTTTTTCAGCCCCATTACTCTTCACGGTCACATTATGCTTTAAATATTCTAAAATGCAAATTTGCTGCTCATGAAACATTTATTAATCTAAATATTTTAAACAGTTTTTAAATATTGTTTGATTGAAAGCTTAAAAGATGTTTTTTTTTTTTATTATTAGTGCTGGGAAAAAAATTAACAGTGATTAATTGCATCCAAAATTTGTTTTGACATAAGATGTGTGTGTTTTTTATATACATATAAATATAATACAAACATATAAAAACATAAAAAACTTTATTTATATATAAATTGTATCATATACATAAATATTTTCTATCCAAATATAATTTTTTTTCTCAAATATATGCATCCAGGTGTGTATTTATAGACCATTTCAATGTGGTTATGTCATTGGCCCATGAACACTTCTTGTTTGTTGCCAAACTATTTCTGTAACAAGAGGCAATTTAATCATATCGTAATGTTAAAACAGCTTCCATAACATTATCAATCAATATGAGGACCTTTTTGGATTCCTGGGAGCTATGGAAATTAAAAATGTAATTCAGAAAATTCATTAGGACCATTGCCATTGTTTACATTCATCAAAATGGTCTAAATAAACATAATAAATATTTATAGCACCCACATATATAGTTTGTCAAAACAAACTTTTTATTTTGGATGCGATTAATGGCGATTAATTTCAGGCCAGCACTGGATTTTTTATTATCAATATAAATGTCTTCGCCATAACTTGTGATTAATTTAATCAGCACATATTAAATAACCATATTAATTAAATTACATTTAATAATGTTAGCTGCTCAACCAAAATCAAACATTTGAAATGAAAACTGAAGCCCTACAAATTATGCATGCATTTCAGTGTCAAAGGCGTTTCAAGTACATCTACCTTCTGCCACTCCCCATGGGTACTGCCTTCCTCTAACCTTCTTGCCATTCGCCTCAATAATAGTGTTGCTTCCGACCACAGCCAGGGGCAACCGATCCTTGACAGAGTGAGAGAGAGATAGAATAAGAGAGAGAGAGAGAGAGAGAAAGACACTGACTCATGGATAGCTGTGTGTGAGGAAACTGTCAGCTTAAGCTACATGCAAAGCTTGGCAGACGTTGTTTACAACCACCTGGTCGACCACATGCACTGTCAGTTGCCTGCCACACACACACAAACACACACACGCACACACGTTCCTATATCCCAGTGGGGACTCTCATAGACCACACTACACAAACCATAGTCAGCATTTTTACATTTTCAAAACACTTCATATGTCATTCTGTGTGATTTATAAGCATGTTTACACGTGGGGACCTTAATTATAGTGACAATTCCCCATGAGTCTGTGTGCATTCAGATTTAAGTCACTATTGGAGTATAAAAACAAGTGTGCATGTATATACACACACATCTTTTGTTTCCATTCATATATTTTTATATATAAAAACTGAACGCCAAGAGGTATAGAAATGTGCATAAATTGTACAAGGAAAATATTTTTTTAAAATATGAGCATACTTGATATAATAATCTGGTTTATTGTTATTATTATTATTGACAAAATCACTTTAAGGGGCCGATCACACTAAACATGCTGTTACGTTCCAAAAACGCGAGGTGCAACTTACTGCCTTTTTTGTTGACAAGAAAAAAAGAAGTGCGATGCGCTTTTTATGTTGCTAGGCAACGACTGAATCAGCTGCGTACTGTGTGGAAATGTTGTTGTTGATATTGTTATAATTTTTTAATTTAATAATATCGTGAAATTCAAGATTTGTGAGTCATTCGGCACTGGGTAACTCAAGACAGCAACCACAAGTCTCTCGTTCATCTTCAAAAGTCACCACAGCACAAACACTGATGTCACCTCAACGGAAACCCCGCCTCTGCTTTCATTTGATTGGAGAACGAAAGAGACGTGGCTGACGTAACACGCTTTTACCGCTAAAAGTTGAGAAACTGAGAACGGACATCGTGCAATTTTTGTTTCCATTTAATGGCAAAAATGCGTGCCGCAGCAAGAGGTTAAAATGTGAGGCGCGAAGGGCAAATAATCAGCCTTTAATAAATAATTTTAAAAAGATGCCTCTCAATGCAAAAGGCAAGTTCGGTGTGATTGGCCCCAAAAGGCTGATTTATACTTTGTGTCAAGGGCAGGCGTATGCTCTGGCGCAGCCTTCACGCAGTCGCATAGTCTTCCCCGTGTCCGTCTGTGCAGCTGAAGCGTACCTCTCAAAAAATGTAACTACAAGTCACAATGACGCATAACGCAAGCTCTGTGATTGGTTGGCTTGGTAGCGCTGATGCGTGTGGGCAGAGATGAGAACCACGCAAGCCAGATGGAGCCAATGTTTACAAGAGTGGAGTCCTGTAAAGGAGCCCCAGTTGGAAAATTTTGTTTTGTGTTTGCCTTATGATAAAAGTTGTTGCACGTTTGCCGATTCTAGTCTCAAAATGAGTTTGAGCCACTTGTATATTAAAGTAGTGTTCAGAAAAAAACATAAGCAAAGAAACTTGAAACGGGGGAACATTAACACCTACTGCCAGCTAGCGTTTCGGAAGTGTTATTGCGAGTAACACAAACCGCGCAGAAGTATAAAAGCACGGCTACACGCATTGCAAGTGCAATGGGTTACGCCGACCACTCGACGCAGAAGTATAAACCAGGCTTAAGGCAGGTCATTTCACTCGGTGCCCATCTTTGAAAAGCCTCTCGAGCAGTATGCTCTGGCATTCTGTTTGAATGGGGAAACATCAATTCTCCAAAGTTACTTGTCAAGCTTACGATTAAATTTCATATAAGGAATCATCAATAAAATTAATTAACTGTCTTTTTAGTAAAATTTCTAAACGTCCAAATTACAAAAAGATCTACACAAAAACACACGTCTGGTCCAAGCCCCTCCTCCGGAGAATCATCAGTCTATTCAACTTATTCTCTGCTGACAAGCTTCCTAGTCATTTCTCCCATAGGCGACTGAATGGGAAGTTCTAAAACAATCGCGAAAACAAGCGCACTTCCGCATTTTAGAATAAGGTCAATAGGGATCTCTGATTAGCTGATGTACCAGTAGGCATGACTTCATTCGCCATTTTGACCATTACACTTTTCCCCATTTAAAGCTATGTGAGTGACGTGTCTTGTGTATTCTATAGTCTTTGTTATTGATCATTTGGGTTTTGATGTTTGCAATACATACATACATACATATATATGTCATATTTGTCTTATTAACCTTATTCTAAAATGCGGAAGTGCGCCTGTTTTCGCGATTGTTTTAGAACTTCCGATTCAGTCGCCTATGGGAGAAATGACTAGGAATAATAAATGGCAGAAAACGGTCAAAATACTTGCTCTACAAACAAATGTTTGCATGACAATACAGACCAAGTAGAATAATATAATAAGAAAATATCAGTTAGCAACATCAAACAGCGAAACGAGCAGTATTTAATGTCTAATAATGAATGGAAGTGAATGAGACGGGAAGTCTCGAGCCAAAAAGATTCAAATGGCTGTGCCTGCTCGTCGGCAGAGAATAAGGTGATGATTTGTTATACAAGTTAACTTAAATCATTTGTATGGAAAATAGCTATTGTACTGTATTAGAGAAATGGCTCTAGACATTGTAAGGAGACAGGATATGTGGATAAAACTGCCTCTTTTTTTAATTTCCTACCACATATTAAGCATGCCTTTACCCTGAATAAGGTTGATTGTCATGCTTATTGCTGTATTATGATGAGTCCATTAACATATTAGCACAAATCATTAAGTTAAATTCTAGGGGTCACAATTATTATTTATATCTCTTGATTTAATCAAACACTGTGACATTCAGACATCACTTACAAAAACCTTTTCAAACATGTTTTGGTGTAATACATGAAATGTTCTCATGTCAATGATTTTTAGTCATAAACTTACATTTTTTGGTCACCTTGCACCTGCCCAAGGTCATGTCCTCCACCAGTCTGTATTTATTAGTTAGGAAAACATGTATGGAGTACTACACAAATGGAGAACTCTTACTTTGATTGTTTTCACAATCTTGTTTTCCTCCTCATCATCCGTTTCGGGGAACTCGTAGATTTTGATCTTGTGCTCCAGGATTTCTCGCATGATCTAGAGAAGCACACACAAAAATAACTGTAAAACGAACAACAAAAACCTCTGCGATTCCTTCTAGTGAGCACACGACCTCCAGAGGATCACCAAGAGTGATTGTTTAGGGTTGAGGAACATCCTCTGTTTATTTATTTGTGGATGTGCTCAAATCTTTTCATCTGATCTTTCCTGTCTGGGCGGTAATGCTGTGCTCCTGCTCAAGGTTCCTGTGGAGATAATACTCTGACAGATGGCCAAACGCTCCAGACACACACATGGTGCCGGAGGCTTGTGCTCCTGCTGTCTCTTCATGCCTTTTTTCCTAATCAGGAGTTTAAATGGACAGGACTTAACACAGGAGAGCATCAGACTGACCTGTTTCTTGAACTGTTGGCACTCTTCAGGGGTCAGCGTATCTGCTTTGGCGATCAGTGGGATGATGTTGACCTTCTCGTGCAACCGTTTCATAAACTCGATGTCCAAAGGTTTCAGCCTGGTGGAAAAACATACAACACAACACCGTGGAATTAAGCTCTCACAGTTTTCAGAATCCTTTAGTGGTGATTAATTACATTAATACATTAATTGGTGAATTACATTTGAATACTTTTTGATTACTTTTAAGTTTTTAATGGCCATTTTCAACTCAATCATTTTCAAGCACTTATACCGAGGACATGTTCCCCCCGGGATTTATGCCCGTGGGTGCGCCGCAAATCAAAAGCATCAGAATAGCACCGCTTTAATAAATGGCCTCAGCAGAAGGCACAGTGCATATCAAAAACAGGCAAAGCAACAGATTAATATTATCCAACATATCCCAGATTTTTAAAGAAAGTTTTTAGATGTTACACCATTTGTAATCTTTAATATTTCCACAATTAACTGTGATTTAATTACACATTTTTTCTCAGTAACTGTAACGCATTACTGCTAGTTTTATTTTGTAATAATATTACGTAACGCCGTTACATGGAACTAGTTACTCCCCAATACTGTTTATATAAATACTGTAGAAATACTGTAACTAACCAGAGACTTATGGGATCAGAAAAAATATCAATCTTCTAATAAAAAAAAATAAACAAACAAATAAATACATAAATCAAAAACATCTTGTAAATTTTTAGTGTTAATACATGATAAAACTCTAAAAATCTTTTCTGGTGTCACTTAGCTAAATATGTCCTTAAGACAGTTCATTTCATAAAAAAATTCTTCTGGAATCATTAAAAGCAGGACAGTCCAGTAAAATGTGTTTTATAGTGAGGGGAATTGTGCAGTACAAACACTGAGTAAGGTTTTCTGCACAACCTATAATAAATAATGCTTATCAAAAGGATAAGAGTTGACATTATTTGCATTTATGAGGGAAAATCTTCATTAAGGATGTGACACCTCTTTATTATGCATGAGACCGACGTAAAATTGCCACTTGTGTGACTTTGGTAAATCAAACATAATTGTTTGAAAACATTGACAGAGACATTTGAGAACATGTTTTTACAACACTGTAAAATACAAACCGACACACAAAACTTAAAAAGGGTTTCACTATTTTGGTAAAAACGTAATTAACATTTGCAAAAAACTGCTCATGTTTTGTGTTCAACATAGGAAAGAAACTAATAAAGGTATAAATCCACATTAAGAAAGAGTTAATGATGAGGTGATTTTCATTTTTGGGTGAACTTCCCCTTTAACTGAATACTGGTGTTGTTTTCGAAAAGCAAACAAATCTAGTTGTCTCTTAAGTTTACTTTTACTGCTAAACTGTTTCCGTCTTGAATGAGGGTTAACAACATCTATTATGCCATTTACTTTCAACCACGCTTCAGTCCTGATAATAATCAGGGTTGTGTGGACAAGACTGAATAGAGCGACACGTTCCTGCATCTTCACTGACTCTGCACAGACCCGTTATTGTCTGAGAACAGCTGCTTACAGTAACACAGTCATACACATGTTTTCTCTGACTGAAGGGAAAATTACAGTGACCTCAGCACAGATTTGCAAATAAAATCTATTATCAAGAAAACTTACTAACATAAGACAAAAAATAAATAACCTTAGGTATAACATCTGACATCCTCAGGCCTGCGCACAGCATATATTATTATTTTTCATGTATTGCTAGGGGGATTTAGAAGATCATTCATTCATTTTTCTTTAGCTTAGTCCCTTTATTCATTAGAGGTTGCCACAGCAGAATGAACTGCCAACTTATCCTGCATATTTTTTACACAGTAGATGGCTTTTCAGCTGTTAACTTAGTACTGGGAAACACAGATTCGATTCATCCACACACATACAGCAGGGCTCGAAATTGCGATCATTTTTGTCGCATATGTGCCCGAAATTTTATCTATGCGACCTTAAAATATATTTGGGAGCATTTCTGCGAGTGCTTAAAATTGTTGTGTGCGACCAGTTTTTACTGCAAAATGTTCACCACATGCGCGGATTCGGGAGACATTCACGCAGAATACATCTCTAAGCTCTTTGTCTGCACTTGAAACGCGAAACGCAGCGCTCAGGAATGGTTTAAAACAGTTGTCATGTCATCTTGCTGCAGTAAACAAAGCCAAGTCTGTAATGCTTGCCCCGCCTTCGCGCTCTTCTTATTGGCCCACCACTGCTCTAGCACTGAACGCGAATGATTGGTTAATATCAGCTGTCGTGTATGCTTTGGTCACTCAGTTCTGTTATAAAAATGTATTTTCTTGTGATGACGGGATTTCGTTGAGACATATTTTCCTCACGCTTGCATATATATATATATATATTTTTTTTTTTTGCTTGTTAGTTTGATTAGTGTTGATTTCAAACACAATAAATATGTTTGTATAAAACTTGTAGTAACGGTGCTCATAATTGGTGGGTGCGACTAAATTTTAGCTGATGCGCCTAATTTTTTTTAAAGTTAGGAGCACCGGTGCTACCAAGCAAAAAGGTTAATTTCGAGCCCTGTACAGTACGACCAATTCAGTTTATTCAATTCACCTATAGCTAGGGCCAGACGGAATCTGCTTTTTGCTATTTCTTTATTTTTTTTTCTGTAAAAATCGGCGAATTTTTGCAGAATTATTTTGGGAGTATCATAACTAAAACATTCAAATGTAAAATAAAAAGAAAAATCTTTTAAACTTGTATTTAATGTTTACAATGCAAATCCAATTAGATTCACTTTATTTGGTAAACGAAGCAAGTCTCTCATATAATATATCAACTAAAAGACAGAAAATATGACTTTACAAACTGCATTGAACATAAATCAGATGAACACTCACATTCGACAATAATATTACTGTAATTATTTTAAAAACTGTATAAATATAGATTTACACACATTTACACAAGTAAATAAACAGAATTAATGATGGGCTTAAAATCTGCGGAATTCTGCACGCACAGATTCCATGTGGGCCTACCTATAGCTCTATCTTTGGACAGTGGGCAAATCGGAACACCTGGAGAAAACCCACGTGAACAAGGTGAGAAAATGCAAACTCCACACTGAAATGCCAACTGACCCAGCCGGGACACGAACGAGCGACCTTCTTACTGTGAGGTGAAAGTGCTAACCACTGAGCCACCGTGTCACCCATTTAGAAGATCATTTAGAACAGTGGTTCTCAACTGGTTTGGCCATGGGACCCACATTTTTACATAACGCAATAACAACCAGTTTTCACTTTTTAGTGAAATATATGTGTCTAAATAGTGTTTTTAGCAGTGTGAGACACATATGACTGTCAATGGCTCAAAAAATGTGGTTTGGTGTTTGGTTTTGTGACCCTTTAAAGATCAATATACCACTGTTCATTCTTCTAAAATGACATTATTTAAGGTCCAGTGAAGTGCTTTGAAATGTGCATTTTTTTATTCCTGATTTATTAGTTTGACTCAACTAAAATATAACGAGACGGCGGACATATTGTAGCTCCTCCTATTTTTGAAAACATCCAATAGTGGTTAGTTTTATTATCGCTCTGAGTGGTTGAGATCAAGCACATTAAATGAAAAGCATCTTGAAGGGGGCGGAGCATGTCAGATACTAGAAAGCATTTGATTGGTCAAGATTTGATGATTAACTAAAGTATGAGGTGACATGATTAAAACTGTTTATCCATTTAGGTGAAAGTGACAAACTGCAAGCTTTACATGTTTATTTCAGTTTTATATCTCCCAAATGCAAATTTTGTCAGTGTTTTGGTGCGCACTAGCTTATGAAACAGATGTAGATAGCCTACAGATAGCCTATTATAATTTCATGGGACCTTTAATAATAATAATAATACACAGGAAAAGGCTCAGTTTTTAGATCTCTCACCCATGTCCTGAGGGTGCGATGAAGTACAGGCAGCAGTGCACTCTGCTGTCCGGCATTTGCCGTCTGTTCACTCGGGACTCTGCGTTCAGATAGTCCTCAAACTTGCTGTCGATGTGGTCAATGACTGGCTGCCAGCTGGAGTAAAACACAACAGAAGATTCAGGTCAGGCTTCTGGTTCAAAGCAACTGCACAGTAAATGAAAACATCACATACCCAGCTAATTATGTCAGCCAACCTGATATTAAACCATGCTGTGATAATTATATCTGGCACTCCATCAAACACACTCAAAGCCTTCTCACCAGTTGCTGTTGTCCACAGCGTCTCCGAATCCTGGAGTGTCCACTATTGAAAGCAGAAGCTGGACGCCTCCCTCCTTCATCAGCACTTTGGACTGCTCCACCTGGGGTTAACAATGATTATTTATACATAAAGGCCTCAACATTTGCCCTAGTAAATACATGCATTCAAGGCAGAGTAGATTTTGGTTGAATAGAATTATTTATAGAATCCAGTAGACCTACACATTATATTATTATCGATGTTGTGCCATATGATTGTTTTTACCATACCTTTATTTTACATCTACAGAATCGTGAGAGAATCGTGATCTTTATTTTAAGCAAAAAAAATTCTAATTTTTGATTCTCATTTTAGCCAGAATCGTGCAGCTCTACTACTTATTGCACAACACTTTATAATATGCAATACATACCGCCTATACATAAAAACCAATTCTAACCACATTTTAGCTGATTGCGCAGCCTCTCTATCTCTATTGGAGGTGTCAGCATCAGTATATAGTATTTAATATAGTATTTAATTATTATAATTCACTATAGTATATTTTGATGTGGGTGCCTGATGACTGAAAATAGATCTGCTCCTTTTTTCTAGTTCTTTTAACCTTGGACATTCCTGTTAAACAACATGTATTACTTACTTACTCCAAGGGCCGTTTATATCGAAGTTGATATTTAGCAGCACTGTGTTGGTGTTTCGTAACATCAAATTTTTTACGAGCCTAACGCTCAACCCCCAACCTAGAGAACAAGGACATACTTACATACACTTTAGCTTACCCAATTCACCTGACGCATGTGTTTGGACTTGTAAGGGAAAACCAGATGACCTGTTCACGCGAACACAGGGAGAACATACAAACTCCACACAGAAACTGACAGAGCCGGGGCTTGAACCAGCGACCTACTTGCTGTGAGGAAACAGCGCTACCCACTAAGCCACCATGCCGCCTAATAACATTTATTATTCATTAATTTTTCTCCTTCAGCTTAAGGATGATTTATACTTCTGCGTTAAATGCCGGCGTATGTTACGGCTGTGGCCGTCGGCGTCACTGACGTGCACCTCTCAAAAAATGTAACTACACGTCGCAACAACGCGTAGCGCAAGCTCTGTGATTGGTCGGCTTGGTATCGCTGACGAGTCTGGGCGGGACCGTGAGCCGCGCGAATGGCGCGAGCGATTGTTTACAAGTGTGGAGTCCCGTGAAGGAGCTCCGGATGGAAAGTTTTGTTTTGTGTTTACCTCATAGTTAAAGTTGTTGCACGTCTGACGGTTCCTGCCTCAAAATGAGCGAGTTTGAGCCACTTGTACATCCAGGAAGTGTTCAGGAAAAGCAAATTGTCTTTGGACTATGGGGGAAACCGGAGCACCCGGAGAAAATGCAAACTCCACATAGAAATGCCAACTGACCCAGCTGGGACTCGAACCAGCGACCTTCTTGCTGAGAGGCGACAGTGCTAACCACGGAGACACCGTGCAGCCCAGGACATTTTTTTTTGTTTGTTTTTTTTTGTTTAGGATATCTGTTTTCACATTATGATTCCAATGGCTAATTAATAAACTGTTAAAATGACTATAATTAAATAAAATATTCGTAAGAATAAAATATATGTTCTTTGGAAAAGTGTACTTGCATTATGATGCTATTATAGTGTCAAAATGGTCTTAAAATGACAATCATATCATTTATTGCAATACATTTTGTTGCTATATACCATACCGCAAAAACAGATATTAGGTTAACTAGGCAAGTTAGGGTAAATTTGGCAAGTTATGGTCTAACGATAGGGTTGTTCTGTAGACTATCGAAAATAAATATATAGCTTAAAACTCACGAAACTCACTTTGTTTTGGCCTGATATTGCTCAAAATGACTTGACACCTTTATAGTTTTACCTGACGTATTTTAGGGCCTGAGACATTACGAAAGTATGGTGTAAATGCCAGGTGTTAGTCTATGCTTCAACACTTTAGAAGCGTGAAACACACTTTCCCATATCTCTGTGTATTAGCGCCATGTGACGCAATTACACATTTCATGAAGATGAAATGGTGTGTAAAGCTTTGGACTCACAGTCACTCTATAAGCTACAAGTACAAACATGCAGGCCATAGCATAGCTATTACTGAAGTATTACTAAAGTATGCTAGAGAAGAACCTGCAAGTGTCAAAGCATTCTTCTAAAAACCATTATACAGCAATCTTCAAGTAAAAAAATTAAGAAAAATCATGTGCCGCTTCTTTTTCCAGTGCACAAGTGAACAGCAACAAAAGTCATGTATAGACGATTAGGAAACATCTTCACTTCGTACCTGAACAGTTTTCTTGATTCTGTTCGAAGGCCCAGGATATTCTCCAGAGTACAGATCGGTCAGGAACAGAGAATTTATCAGTGTGGACTTTCCCAACCCCGATTCTCCTGAAAAAAAAAGAGCAGAAAATACACAGAAGGTTAAAACAAGACCTGAATTCAGCACATCATCCTATAAAAACTAGATTTACTGAGCGGAAACACCAGGGCTTGGAAGACACCAAAAGAATAGTGATCGAGTATAGGTTATAAGATTCTTCTGTATACAATACCATTTAAACGAAAATAAAATCAAGACACTTAAAGAGTTATACTTCAAATAAACACTGATCTCAAACTTTTAATTTAATCAAAGAATCCTGAATCCTTTCAAATCCACGAAATATTAAGAAGCTGTATTCAGCATTAATTGGAAAATGAAATGTTTCAAGATCAGCAAATGGAATTGTTTTTGATGGACTATGTAGAAACATGACAATAATTATGTCGACTTAACGTTTAATATTTGGACATGACTTCAATAATATTTGGTGTTAACAAATAATTTGTCCTTATAAAAGCCATTTTACATGGACATTTACATTCTACCTCACCACTGTCAATGTTAATAATTACACATTTAACAAAATATATAATAGAACATTTTTATAATAGGACGCTTTGGCACCTAGACTGCAGCTCTGCGCAATAAGTTTGGCCAGAGGAGAAATGGTCATGCCCAACCGAGCCTAGTTTCTCTCAAGTTTTTTTTTTCCCTTCACTTTAGTCAATCGGTGATGTTGGTTCCTCACCACTGTCACCACTGGCTTGCTTTGTTTGGGACTTGTGGAGCTGTGCATCGATGGATTTGCTCTTCAGTGTTTGGACTTTCAGTAGAGAAATTTAAACTACACTAAACTAAACTGAACTGAACTTCAACTCATTTTCAATTTACTAGAACTTCTATGTTAAGTTGTTTTGACAAAATCTACATTGTAAAAGCGCTATAGAAATAAAAATGAATTGAAAATGTAATTTATTGTTTTTACATCAAATTACAGGATGTAAATAACCTTAAGAATGAAAAGCCTTAGTTCCTTGAAAGTGTTTATGGCTATTTGCATTATTATGATATAATAAGTGGCATAAAATGATCTTAAAATGACAATATCACTCATCGCACAAAAAAATTATCATGACAGGCCTAGAACCATGACACTGTAGTAGAGTAGATAAATAATCATAAAATTAGGTTAAATCATTAAAATCTGGTTAAAAAATTTAAACATTATCGTCATCAGAAAAAAAATATGTTAAACATTCAAATATGTTAGATGCCTGCATGATCTATTTTCACTATATTTTAGCAATAGCAATTACAAATGAAAAAAGTTTATAAGCAATCGCATGGTGATCTTTAGAAAGCAGGGTGTCTGATTGCTTATAAATTGAGGATATATTATACACAGTTTAACCCCTGTGTGCTGTTTGGGATGTTTTCATCCACTCTGGGGGGATTTTGAGTCTTAATTTGACAACAACTTTCTCTGTGTTTCAGCAAATGTAATGATTTTGGGCGTCAATTCTTGTTTTGGCACATATTTTGGAAAAATGCTTTGAAAATGTAAAAATAAAATTCAACAATACACTCTGGACAAATTGATTACCCTTTCACTATGTTGGTGGCTATTATTGCCACATTGACTTCCGTTATAATGAAGTTTTTTGATTGCAAAGGCATGACACCATCAAATTCTTGATTATTGCTGGTTTTCCCTGTAGGGAAGAGGTCAAATTTGTCATTTTTACTGTTGATCATCAGTTTCAGTGCAAAAAGAGCGTAGTTTCTGGCTTAAAATGATATAGTTATTTGGAGTAGTGTGCGCATGTGTTGGGGTGTGTAAGAGAAAACTTACGTTAAAACTAAAACTAACCTTAATATATTTTAGAAAATAAAAAATAAAGACCTCTACTTTGACTCTTGTTATTTTACCCAATAGAACTCCATATAAAAGTCGAAAACTTTTCTGCATGGGCCTTTCTAAAAGGGCTAATGCTGCCAAATAATGATTCACAGTAAAATGAAAAGTTTTACCTCTTCCCAACAGGCAAAACCACCAACAATTAAAATACATGATTATTTTGTGTCATGGCTTTGCAATCAAAAAATGTGGTTATAATAGAAGTCAATGGGGCAAAACCAGCCACCAACATATTGAAAGGGTAGTTAATTTGAACAGTACACAAGGCTTAAGGAATGCATACAGTACATCCTCAGCAATACTCACAATGAGTTCTTAAGGTAGACTTTGTAGGCAAAATCAGAGACAAAAATAGTGATTTAGGCATTTTAAATCCATCGTTACACTTAAAAATGCGACAGTCGTGGCGTTCAACTCTCTAAACAAACTGACCAAACATGTTCATCTGAAGAATGAGCAAGAAGACAAACAATTAAAATAACTGTGCTGAAGGAATGCAGAGGACATGCCCCGTGTGAACCACTCTTAAACATATTGCGTCAATGCTGGAGGAGGGAGCAGCTATTTCTTTGCAACCAGTCGAAATGATCGTCTAAGAGCCACATGGGAGAACAGTGGATTTAACCTCACAAGCAGCTTTTTGTCAGTTCTTTGCTAAATCCGTTAATGGCCAAGATGTGACAGCAACTCGGATAAACCACTGATTGTTTCAAATACTCATGATGACACCTCCAGAGTTGTGATGATGCTTCATTATCACGCCTTTAGCATTAGTGTTAATGTACTGTTCAAGCAGCGGAGCTAAACTACAGTGAACAGATGAGCGACTGGATGAAGGTTACAACTAAGAGAGCGTAACATTCATCGGCACGGTCTCACGCAGTGAGGTCAGCACATTAACTAGAGTAAAATCGCTTCTGGCAGGGTGAGTGTCTGGCACCATTACAGACTTGGCCGTTTTCCATACCCAAACACTAATACAAGAACAACTGGGTAATGTCCACCTGCACAGCACAGCCAATCTGCTTCACAAACCAGCAAGAGATTCAATAGGCATCGAAAATTAGCTAAATATTGGGATTTCATGTGATGGAAAAAGTGCAAATTGTCTACCTAGATTAAAGATTTATTTATTTGTGTATTTATGTTTTAATGCCAGATCAGCTGCATTGGCTATATTTATGGCAAAACATATACTAAATACAGTGTATCCAGAGAGTATAGCGATTCACTTTTTCCACGTTTTTGGGCCCTATCATACACCCGGCGCAATGCGGCACAAAGCAAGACGCAGAGTCGTCTCAGCGCAAGAGTCGTTTTGACGTTTTGCAGCACGCTCTTTAAATAGCAAATGAATTAGTTCTCATATGTGCGCCCATAGGCGTTCTAATCTAAAAAAAAAGGAGGCGTGTTGAGGTGCATTGCTGGCGCGTTGCTATTTTGAGGAACTTTAATAGACGGTTCAATAGACCAGATCAAGGCTGGTCTATTGTCCAGCGCAGAGCGTGTTAGCTGTCGCCTCGCTCACACACTGCTTAATACACACAGGGTGTAGAGCAATATGCAAATATCTTTACATATGAAAAAGAATTAAAGGATTAAAATATTTCAAAAATGATTATTTTCTAGCCTACATAAATATAAAAACCACCGCCTCCATGGCTTCTTCATCTCGGGGGGCTTTTTCAGTTTATTCATAACAATTTACTTTTGTATAATGTCATCATGATTAGCTGTATTACTTATATTTAAACTTAGATTTGTCCATCTGTCAGGTTTTAGACCATATGGGGCACAGCATGTACAAATGCACTATGGCGCAGAGCAACTGACTCTTAAAGGGAATGGGAGACGAGACTCTGATTGGTAGAGGTGTGAACCTATACTGGTCTCACGGTTCGGTTACGATTATCATGCCTTCGATTCGGTTCAATTCGATATTTCGGTGCATCACGGTGCATTGACAATGCTTTCCATATACAGTGTTATATTTTAGAGGAGAGGCTATAACAAGCTGTCTCTATAAACACACAGAGGCACAGCACCACACTGTCTCTCATTCAAACACAAACATAGACAGCACCAAAGAAACAAACACACACGCACGCACGCACGCACGCACACACACACACACACACACACACACACACACACACACACACACACACACGCACACGCACACGCACACGCACACGCACACACACACGCGCACACACACACACACACACACACACACACACACACACGCGCGCGCGCGCGCACACACACACGCGCACGCACACACGCACACGCACACACACACACACTTAACCCCTCACAACAGGGAGAGCTCGCGAAGAGCGGAGCAGAAAAACGAAAAAAAAAAAAAACGAAAAAAATAAGCACTTTTCCGACGGTCCCTTGCTGAGAGCTCCTCTCAGCGCGAGCTATCCTGGCTAAACACATATTGTGAGGGCTTAAATAGAGCAGTGCTCGTAGTGTGGAGCGAAAAAAAAGAAAGACAGCTGTGAAACATAACCAGCTTTGTCTTTTTGTTGGAAACACACTTTAGATCTTTTTAGGGTAAGAGGTTTTGAGTTATTCCTGGCGGCCCCCTGGATATACAGCGCCCTTAGAATTTGCCTATGGTACCTTTGCCACGGGCCGGCCCTGAGTTGGCTGAGTGTTGTAAATACTCACGCTTACCTCCCTCGCAACAGAGAGCATAGGAGATAAATGACGTCAGTACATAGTAACCGGTTATGATTATTACTGAACCGATACAGAATTGTCCGCGTCTGCATCGCGGTGCACCAAAGAAACAATTAATTTTGACACCCCTACTGATTGGTTTATTCTCAAAACACACCTATAACTCATTAAGAGGATAAGCACAACCCTGTTAGACCATGCGCCACGGCGTTAAGTGGATTTTTTTCTTCTTTAAAATAGCAAAAGTGGATTCTGAAAGGTCCTTAATGATTTTGCGCCCTGCGCTTTGTACTTTGCGCATGAAAGATCAAAATGAAGCCCTTTATGTTACAGCCTTATTTCAAAATGAATTCAATCCATTTATTTCCTTAACCTTCTATACACAATAACCCATAGAGACAATGTGAAAAAAGATACTTAAGTACTTGTGAAAAATTACATGTACATCAGTATTCACAGCTTTTGTTCAATACTTTGTTGATGCACCTTTGGCAGCAATTGCAGCCTCAAGTCATTTTGAATATGATGCCACTTGGCTTGGCACACCTGTCTTTGGGAATTCTCTTTGCAGTACCTCTCAAGCTCTATCAGGTTGAAAGGGAAGCTACGGTGGAAAGCCAAACCAAACACCTAATTGTAAGCTTTCAGACCAAATTTGAGCAAAAACAGGACAGATCTTGCATCACTGGGAATTTGTTTAACCAAGAAAGATTCACCTTTAAGCAACACGTTCTAAAATGTCAGCCATTTAGGTGCACATCACTGAAAAGTCCTTGCATTTTTCAAGATGAACAGGATGTGAAATCACTGCCATTCAACCCCTGTTTCCTGTGCGGTTATCCAAACAGCGTTCAGACCAAATGTCAAGAATGTAGTCTCGAACTGGCAAGCGTTCAAAACTAGACAGGAAGCTCCTTGAGTGGTCGTAATGACTGCGACGAACACTGAATCCATCACGTTCAATGTGCTGCTAACTTTGTTACACGTTGAGTGTAGTTCAGTATTAGCAACTTGCATTCTAAAGCTTATATTTAGTAGATCAGTATGCACGTGTTTCCTTACCCACAACCATCAGAGTGAACTCAAAGCCTCGTTTCACAGACTTTCTGTACACTTGGTTGGGGAGGCTTGCAAAGCCCACGTATCCCTCCAGATTCTTCTGCTGCTGGAAAAAAAAAAGACAGACAAACACTTTTGATCAGTGAGACTTGCTGGTATAAACTCAGTGAGAAATCCTGCGTAAATAATACTATCGGTACACTCCAATGAGCGGAGAGAGGGTGTTTATGCTCTATTCTGTTTGAAAATGAAATTGTGCTCGTACTTACTGCTGCGTATTTGAACCCCAGAAATGCGTGGTATTAGTTGAGGGCGATGGGGAGCAAAATGAAGACGTCAGAAGAGAGGTTTTTGCATCCAAGTGTTCAGCAGGAAAAGAGAGCACAAACATTAATGACATGCACAACTGTATATACACAAGTTCACAGCAACTCTTTAAAACAGGCTTAGGAAAGTAAATAAAAAAAAATTAGCCAGTAACTTCAATAGGAATAACAACTTCACGTTAAATTGAGTGAAAGTTGGTACATGTACAATAAGGCCCTGTTTACTAAGGGTGTCACGATAATCCAAATCCTCGATTCGATTACATTTTCGATTCTAAAGGCACGATTCGATTTTCGATTATGAATAATTAATTAATTAATGACCAATTAATTATTAGTAGCCTACCGTTTAAACTACCTGACCTGCATGGTCTTTGTTTTACCCATAAACAAATCATACAGTAAATGAATAAAGGCAAGATACACACATAATTACCACCTGTCAATCACTTTTTTCTGCGGGACTTGTGAATAGGCAGTGATCTGTGTTGTTATAATGGCGTCGGTAAAAAAGACGCACAACCAACAGAAACCAGCCAACAGTATCTGAGGTGTTCGCTAAAATGACTAAGTACAAGTGAGTGAAAGATTGAAGCAGTCTACTGATCCTCTGACTGCCTGAACCCGCTGTCTCGAGCCCATGGCTGTGTGTGTGCGTCTGTGTGTGTGTGGTCACGTGATGTGCGTTTTCAGAGGTAGAGAGGAAGGAGGGCTGCTCAGAAATGCTACACGCCACTGTGGATGTCAAATCGTTGTCGTTCTAAAATGCCATTTAAAAACAAAGACAGTGTAAACAGGGCCTGAGTGTGTACTTTTCGCGAGCGGATTTGCAACGGGGGCAGGCGGAGGATCGCGATGCCGGTGTTGTCTATCGGGCGAACCCTAATACGTACATAGCAGAGCTTGCAAAACCGTGTTTTTTTTTTGTCGACAACACAAACGTTATCAACATAACTCACTTGAAATCCAAAATGCTTACACACCGGCGACTTCATTGAAAGAGGAGAGGGTTTAAGTTCTGTCGACGGGTCTCCTGCTTCTGCAGTTTAACAAGCACTTCAACAAGCCTGTTTTTTCCCGCTTGGCAAGCCAAGCCGACGTGACATGGGGGCGTGGCAGCATCGACGATTCTATTTTTTGATTCGATAATCGAAATTGAGCATAAATTTCGATCGATTTCGATTTGACACCCCTACTGTTTACACTAATATATTTCGGTTTTAAAGCGGCATTATAGAATACAAACGATCCACATACACACTGGTGTTCCTGAAAAGATCTCCGTTCACACTAAACCACTGAAAACGTACATCATGTGAAAGTGACAACACACACACACGCATTCTGTCTTGTGCTGCAATGTATGGGCACGTCTGAGCTCCAGGCAGTCAGCAAGTGCTTTAAGCACACCTCCCCAGGTGAGAGCAGCACACGTCGGACAGTTCATTAAGGATCTACCACTACAATAAGGATCTCATCTCACTATAGTTGTTAAATGCAATATTTAATTCATCTTTTCTCTAACGAGTTATTTGAATCTATTACTTGTTCTCAGGGAACATGTTTTGGCTGAACGCAAAAATAAGTTAATATATTAATTAATGTAACTGCGTACACTGATTCTGCACATTTAACTGTTTGCCTGCCTTTACTTCCTATATTGTATAAACTTACTGAACGTAATACTTTTATGATGGTCATTATGGATTATTAAAACTGATATTCAGCAAAAGAGAGGGTACGTTTCATATTTTCAAAGAAAATGAAAGCAGGATGTTGTTTTAGGCTGCGTTTTGTTATAAATATGCATACATTAAGGATGACAGTCATAATAATTTCTAGCTACATGATGCCTCAACATTATGACTAGACATTTTTCAAGACCCTTTTATACAGCTTAAAGTGACATTTAAAGGCTTAACTAGGTTAATTAGGTTAACTAGGCAGGTTAGAGTAATTAGGCAAGTTATTGTATAATAATGGTTTGTTCTGTAGACTATCATAAAAAAATAGCTTAAAGGTGCAGTAGGTGATCTGCCAAAATGCTAACCGCTTAGCATATTATCTTTGGACGGCGGAGAGGGACTGTCTTTCAAAGCCACACCTCCTGAAATCGCGAGCGCGCGCACCGCGTCAAAACAGAAGACAGACAACCCAATAGTTCATGTCATTCGCCAGTTAGTTGTTTGGCCAGCGGCATGCAGGAATTACAATTATTACTAAGCCATACCTACATACTATTTCAGAGCGAATATTCAGAGTAGCATGGTAAACAGTATAATAAGGCAGTCATTGTTAAAAAATGAACCAATGTGAATATAAAAGCAACTTCAGCTCAATAAAGCAAGTTAGGTGGAATATCGCTATTTACTGGTGTTTTGTTGTTAAACAAAATATAAATCTACATTATCAATGCTGTAAAAGGACCTTATGAAACTGAAAATAATCACATCAATCTTTCACTGGGAGATTTCAGAGGCAGAACAACACGTCTGTACATATACGTCATTCATAATAACACAACACAATGTAACATAAGCTTAGCCTGACTAAAATAGTCTTAAAACAGAACATTACTCGTCTAACAGTAATACTTCAGCCATGGTGTCGTCCTTCTTCCAGCGTGCAAAAGTTACTCCAATATTTATTCAGGATTTTTAATTCAGCATTCGATTTCTCCCGGTCTGTGAATGTCTAGTGGACGCGCGGCTCTTATGCAGGCATGCACACGCAAATGGCGGATCTGCGTGAACAGTGAAGTCCGAAACTACATTTTCTGACAGTTTGAGCTGCTTATCGGAATTATGGGAAATGTCGGCCCGACAATATTTAATTGGATGAACATATTTTAGTTTTATGCCTTATCCAGAATATAAAAATACATATAAATAAACTTAGATCATTTACTTTAATCAGTGCTATTGGACTGTAAAGAGACTTAAACTTTCTCTAAAAGAAAAATATTATCAGACATATTGTTAATATTTCCTTGCTCTGTTAAACATCATTTGGGAAATATTTAAAAAAGAACAAAATATTCAAAGGGGGCTAATAATTCTGACTTCAATTGTGTGTGTGTGTGTGTGTGTGTGTGTGTGTGTATATATATATATATATATATATATAAATATATAAATTATTGTCTCCTCACACTTTGTCATTACCTGATTAACTGTCAAAGCAACAACCTTTGGTTTTTAATTTGCGATGGGCAGATAAATTATATTATATTGAATTGTGATAAAATTTGTCAACAACAATGATAATCTCTGGACTTTTTTACTCCATATTGATTTATGAGCAAAGCACAGAAATGTGCAACAATGAGAATCTAAAAGTGTGTTGAAATTAAAAATGTACCAAATTTTCGGCCACTGAAAATGTATCGACCAAAAATGCTATGCTATTTAAAGCATAGACCCGTTCATTTTTGTCGCTTCAGCTGTTGTTGGGGTACTCTTTTAAATCAAAGCATTAACAACTGATAACAAAATATTTATCCTTATTGTTCAATATGGAAAAGAATTATTGAGATTGCATTTTTGCCATATCGCCCAGCCTTATTTATTTATTTTTTTTATAATAAATATATTAATATTCTCTTTATTCCAGACACAAGGTCCACTAGTAAAAAAGACAGACAAAAAAAAGCACAATAGTAAATTAGTAAAATAGTAATAATAGTTTAATACCTTACTATTTATAACTGACATTAAAATGAATTATCGTTAATGCTCTGAAATTAGTTCTTAAAAGTTAAAATATCTTAAATATTAACATTTTTCACCTTGAAATTGTTTTATTTTTTACTTTATTTACAAGTCAATTTTGTGCTTTTTTTTATTTTTTTATTTCTTTCTTAAAATAAAACAACTGTCTCCTCGTACTGCGTCTCCTCGTACTGTGTCATTAACTGTGAGAGAATCTTTGGAATAACATGAACAGCATTTAAATCTAATTAAAATTATTTGAGATAACCATAGGCAGATGTGTTATGGAAACCTTTAAGTGCATAAACACAAATTACAATCAATGACAAAAGTTGCTGTTATCCTTAACTGAAATTTACATTGAACTGTTTTCACAACCATCCCAAATAACTGCATCACACAACCATGATCCCATGATTAATTATTAAGAAAGGCTTAACTTGTATATGACACAGTATAATAACCAAACTACCAAATTAATTGCATTTACATTTCCCATTACACTAGAAACCTTTTCTTTTAAATCATTATGCTTCAGAATGAAATTAGTTTTACACACAGCAGCTCGGCTAACTTTCATTTGTGTAGTATTTTTGGTCACCACACAAATCCCACTGATGACTAAAATGTGGAAAATATCAATAGTAAACAACGAGTAGGTGTCTACTGAAATAAATCTACACAAATAATTCATGGAATGACAGTAAAATGTCAAACTAATTCAAACACACAAGCACACACATATTCATATAATACAATAACAGGAAAGTAAAATGAAAGCATTATTTTGTACATAAAGCAAACAGTCAGTGATTTTAGTCAGTGATTAACATGAGGCGCAAGATGAGAAGAGATGGCGCAGAATATAAGATGCTTGACATCCCAATCAGAGGTCATAAAGCAAAGACTTTCCACTCGGCTGCATCCTGTAATGTCACAGCATCATTTATTCTGCAAGATCACTTATGCAATACATCTCATGACCACCCTTTATAGTACTGTTTTAATTAGTCTGAGAGCTATATACACAAAATCGAGACGCTCAAGTTGCCAGTAACGTTTAGAAGTCACTCTAGTATAAAGCCAAACATAGTTCAAATTAAAATACACAGAGCTCGTGTCAAACCAGGTGAAGCATTTAGTTATTTAAAACAGATCTTTCTACAGGATGTGAGAGCCTGACCGCAGCCTTTTTGTGCACGTCTGAATGACATGCAGCATCTGGTTTGATGTCAAGACATTAACTAAAGGAAATAACATTTAATAGAAGTGTCTGTTTGA
>NC_133191.1:51915000-51932500 GCF_049306965.1 Danio rerio
ATAAATTAGACTTTGTCCGGAGGAAAAAAAATTCACAGGGCTAATATTTGTGACTTCAACTGTATCTGGTATTTATTTTTGCGTTTTAATGATGGCTGAATTAGTAGAAATAATGTGTGGATACGTTAAATCTGTGGATATATTTTTACATTTGACTTGTTTCAAATGATTTGTAGTTACAATGCGATCAAAGGCTACAACAAGGAGACCCGGCAGATAGAACTGACTGCAACTGAACATCTGCTGTCAGCAGCAGTAGCAGGTCAGTATCACACTCAGGACATTTGGATTGGCAATAATAATAATAATAATAATAATAATAATAGTAGTTGTTAATATTATTATTAATGTAATGCATTTATTACTATAATTATGATTAGTATTGTTGTTTTATTACTATAAATAATAATTTTAATAGTTGTTGTGTTGTTGTTATTAACATAAAAATTTTAAACAATAATTAATAATAAAAATAACAACAACACCAAAATAAAAATATATCTATTACTACAAGTACAAGTGTAGTATTTATTATTATTATTATTATTATTATTATTATTATTATTATTATTATTATTATGCTGTTATTATTCATGTAATTCATTTTTTAATATAAGTATGATTGTTTTAGTATTTATTATTATCATTATTAAAAATAGTAATAATAACAATAAATAATAATAATGTAATGTTTTTATTATTAAAATTATGATTGTTTTTATTACTATTAGTGTATTGCATTTATTACTATAATTACAATTTCTGTTGTTATCATTACCATAATTAATAATATCAAGTTATTTTGTTGTTATTATAACAACAACAAAATAATAACTACTACAACAATCATGATTATAGTAAATGCATTACAATGATAATAATAATAATAAAAAATAATAATAATAATAACAAAAATAATGATAATACTATTTAAAGTTGTTATAATCAATATAATGCATTTATTACTATAATTATTTAGTATTATTAATAATAAAAATGTAATGCATTTATTACTATAAGTATTGTTGTAGTAGTTGTTATTATTATTATTAATATTATTATTATTATTAATAATAATAATAATAATAATAAAGTAATATTGATGCAATATTATTATAAAAAATAATGTAATGTATGTAATTATTATAAATAAGATTGTTGTAGTAGTTATTGTTGTTATTATTATTATTAATAATGATAATTATAATAGAACCATTTATTATTATTATTATTATTAATGTAATGCATTTATTACTATAATTATGATTAGTGTTGGTGTTATATTACTATGATTATTAATTATAGTAGTTGTTTTGTTGTTATTAACAATAAAAAGTTTATTTAAACTATAATTAATAATAAAAAACAACAACAAAATAATATATTATTATATGTAGTTGTTATTATTATTATTATTATTATTATTATTATTATTATTATTATTATTATTATTATTATTATTATTATTCCCAGTGATGGGTTGCAGCTGGAAGGGCATCCGCTGCATAAAACATATGCTGGATATGTTGGTGATTTTTTCTGCTGTTGTGACTAAATTAAGTCTAAAACTGATTTTTTTTTTTTTAAACTAAAATATAATATAAAATATAACAAATTTGGTTTCTTTTGACTGAAACCAAAGCTAAAAACACAACACAACAAAATTAGTCAAAGTTTAAAAGTAAAAAAACTCAACAATATAAACTCATTCAAACGGTTAATGAAAACTTCAGTATTGATGCTAAAATAACCACCAACACAGTGATTAACTTGAAAGTTCTTCCTTTGTAAATCACTTTGGATTAAACAGAATAATGCATAAATGAAAAAGGGGTAGACTGAGTGAGTACTGAAGTATTTACTCTCTTTTCCTGTGTTTTGCTCGTTCATTTTCCCCTGTTATTCAAAAGTTGCTGACAAAGTGAATTTCAGCTCATGCCTTTCTAATCAGTCGTGACAGATAAACTGGAGCATAACGAATGAGGCTAAGCTCAGATATTGATTGCTTGTTTTTAAGTCTGAAAGGGTAAGACATTAACTCTTGTGTGCTGTAAATCAGCAGTTCTCAGCTGGTGGGCCGGGACTTAAAAATGGGCTGCATATCTGCTCTACAAAAAAAGACAGAGGGCATAAAAATTCAATGAAAGTTTAAGAGATTAAATCAGTGTCATTAAAAGCATAAGGTTTTGCTAACATTTTTAATGCTCTTCCAATTTTTTGAATACATTTTCTCTACTCCATTTTATTTTATGGTTTAGTACTTTTAATTTAAATTAATTTCTTTTTATTTACATGTTTATTTTTTTGCAGTTATAGCATTTTTTTGGAAATCGCCAGGTAATTATAGGCTCATGGCTGCCGACTCTCTAGAAGTCTCATCTCCGTATTATGCTAACACATTTTCACATAGGCACTATCCTTATAAACAAACTGCATATTTGCAATCTAAACAGCTACATTCTCTAATAAAAAGTACATTATGATGTCCAACAGCTGCAATATTTGTCAAACTGTAGTGAGTTTAATCATCTGCTTGGCACTCAATGTGGGCGGAGTAATACAATCAATCAATCAATCAAGCCTTTATTTGTCACTACACTTTCGAATAGCGAAATTGGACAGAAGGGTAAAGAGACTAGAGCAGTGCTGATACAGGTGGAATATCGCATGGCTATCAGCCAATCAGATTCGAGAACCAGACAGAACTGTTGTATATATGAGCAATATCACGTGAGTTCCAGTGCGATATGGCTGTATATCAGCACTGGTGGGAGACAGGTCCCACCAGTGACGATATACAACCATATTGCACTGCTACTCATGTGATATCGTGTTTATACAACACTTCAACGGCATAATCATGTATATAAAAAAGAAAATCAAACTACAAACCTTTTTGTATGAGGGACTACTTTCTTCCACCATTCATTCACATCTGCAGCTGACGTCAGAACAGCAGAAACCATTGCTAACGTCTCTTTAGAGCTGGTGTTTAAATGATTCTCTAGCGTAATGTCTAAAGTGATGACAAAGCAGGTTATTTTGCTCACAATTTAGGAATTTAAGGCTAAACAGCATGAAATGCCATCAGTCTACAGAGATTTTCCAGCATTTCTCTGTTGCAATCTGGATATCACAATAATTAACACACAAAAGAGCCAAAGCAAAGTAAACACTACCAGATTACTATGGTGTAAGTACAGCACTACAACATACAAAAGAGAGAGATTGGCTTAGAATGTCACTTACATGATTTATAATGATTTGTTCAGTTGTAGTTTGAAACGTACGCTGAGAAAATTTTGATTTTCTCCTATCTTCTGTCGCCACCTTGTGGTGGAACGTCAACCGTCTTTGCTCTGCTCAGTATGACAGGCTGATGGCCGCAGACTCGCTCAATCTCTGAAATTATGAATAATTAAAATACTATCCTTATAAATAAACTGCATAGTTTCAATCTAAACAACTACATTCTCGACTGTAAAAAGCCTCAAAAGTACATTATGTTGTCCCAGGAGCTGCAATATTGGTCAAAGTGTAGCGAGTTTATTCCTCTGCTTGTCATATGGGTGGAGTATTACACAAGGGTGAACAGAATATCAGATTCGAGAACCAGACAGAATTGTTGTATATATGTATATACTGTATATATACACACACACACGCACAACAGTTAAATATATGCTTGCACCGCTTACACACACACACACACACACACACATACATACATATGCCGCTTAAAGTTTATCTGGATGTATCAGGCGTGATTACATTTACAAAATATTGTCATTTATAGTCTCTTAATATGAGTTCATTAGATTAAAAGCCTTTATCATTTTGTTGGAAGTGCAGTGGCCTATATTTAAATGAATGGCTGATATTGAAAAGTTTCTGTTGCCTTCCATTGATTTGCATTGCGCATTGGTGCAGAGACAGACAATTTGTTGCTACCCAACAGGCACAGGATATCATCATGACGTCCAGTAGTGTAAAGTAACTAATTATAAATACTCAATTACTGTAATTGAGTAGTTTTTCTCAGGAATTGTACTTTAATAAGTAGTTTTATTAATGTGTACTTTTACCGTCCCTTGAGTACATTTTTACATTTTTAGTGCAGTTCCTGTTTAATCAAATCACACATAGAAGGTAAATCACATCATAATGAACTACCTCAAGACATGTGTGCTATTTAATTGAAGCAAACTGTTTGGAAGCATTAAAAGTGTCCAAGGCAATGTCTATAATCTTTATACGCAGTGACCCAGAGACTGTTTAGATGCATGTAACTGATGAGAAGATGACGGATGTTTACGATATGATGACCGAAATGGACTTAAACACCCAACAGGCACAAGAGGTCAACATGACCCTAACGTCATGGGGACATTGCATTTTATTGGTTTAAGATGTTGGCTTGGCGTTGGATTTTGGTCACTTTCTAACAACCTAAAATCGACCATATCGATGTCAATTGACGTCATTATTGGACATTAAAATAACGTTGTCCTTGGACGTTGGCTAGACATTGAATTTTGGTCATCTGACATCAAAGCCTAAGTAGAACCTATTATTAACATCTTATGGCGTTGTGTGTCTGCTGGGCAATAACTAAATGCACTACAGAATGTTACGTTTACACACATCCACAAATGACATGTAATTGAATCAGCTTTTCACAGTGTAATACTCAATACTCTTGGGCATTTTTTCTTGTCTATGGGGATTAGAAAAATCAGTCCTGTGTTTCCTGTTTAATCAAATCACACATAGAAGGTAAATCATATCATAATGAACTACCTCAAGACATGTGTGCTATTTAATTCAAGCAAACTGTTTGGAAGCATTAAAAGTGTCCAAGGCAATGTCTATAATCTTTATACGCAGGGACCCAGAGACTGTTTAGATGCATGTAACTGATGAGAAGATGACGGATGTTTACGATATGATGACCGAAATGGACTTAAACACCCAACAGGCACAAGAGGTCAACATGACCCTAACGTCATGGGGACATTGCATTTTGTTGGTTTAAGATGTCGGCTTGGCGTTGGATTTTGGTCACTTTCTAACAACCTAAAATCGACCATATCGATGTCAATTGACGTCATTATTGGACATCAAAATAACGTTGTCCTTAGACGTTGGCTAGACATTGAATTTTGGTCATCTGACATCAAAGCCTAAGTAGAACCTATTATTAACATCTTATGGCGTTGTGTATCTGCTGGGCAATAACTAAATGCACTAGAGAATGTTACGTTTACACACATCCACAAATGACATGTAATTGAATCAGCTTTTCACAGTGTAATACTCAATACTCTTGGGCATTTTTTCTTGTCTATGGGGATTAGAAAAATCAGTCCTGTGTTTCCTGTTTAATCAAATCACACATAGAAGGTAAATCACATCATAATGAACTACCTCAAGACATGTGTGCTATTTAATTGAAGCAAACTGTTTGGAAGCATTAAAAGTGTCCAAGGCAATGTCTATAATCTTTATACGCAGGGACCCAGAGACTGTTTAGATGCATGTAACTGATGAGAAGATGACGGATGCTTACGATATGATGACCAAAATGGCCTTAAACACCCAGCAGACACAAAACGTCAACATGACCCTAACGTCATGGGGACATTGCATTTTGTTAGGAAATGAAAATCAGGTTGACGTCAGAATTTAACGTCAATGTCCAACGTCCAACCTAAAACCAACCAAATATCAACGTCTAATACTGTTATAGCTTGACATGTGTGTACATGGACCATTATGACGTATATCAAATGTTGGATTTTGGTTGCCATACCTGATGACTAAATGTCAAAATCTGACATCAATATGACGTTGGTTTAAGATGTCGGCTTGGCGTTGGATTTTGGTCACTTTATCCAAAACCATATCGATGTCAATTGACGTCATTATTGGACATCAAAATAACGTTGTCCTTAGACGTTGGCTAGACATTGAATTTTGGTCATCTGACATCAAAGCCTAAATAGAACCTATTATCAACATCTTATGGCGTTGTGTGTCTGCTGGGCAATAACTAAATGCACTACAGAATGTTACATTTACACACATCCACAAATGACATGTAATTGAATCAGCTTTTCACAGTGTAATACTCAATACTCTTGGGCATTTTTTCTTGTCTATGGGGATTAGAAAAATCAGTCCTGTGTTTCCTGTTTAATCAAATCACACATAGAAGGTAAATCACATCATAATGAACTACCTCAAGACATGTGTGCTATTTAATTCAAGCAAACTGTTTGGAAGCATTAAAAGTGTCCAAGGCAATGTCTATAATCTTTATACGCAGGGACCCAGAGACTGTTTAGATGCATGTAACTGATGAGAAGATGACGGATGTTTACGATATGATGACCAAAATGGCCTTAAACACCCAGCAGACACAAGACGTCAACATGACCCTAACGTCATGGAGACATTGCATTTTGTTTGGAATTAAAAATCAGGTTGACGTCAGAACTTAACGTCAATATCCAACGTCCAACCTAAGACCAACCAAATATCAACGTCTAATCAGATGTTGGATTTTGGTTGCCATACCTGATGACTAAATGTCAAAATCTGACATCAATATGACGTTGGTTTAAGATGTCGGCTTGGCGTTGGATTTTGGTCACTTTATCCAAAACCATATCGATGTCAATTGACGTCATTATTGGACATCAAAATAACGTTGTCCTTAGACGTTGGCTAGACATTGAATTTTGGTCATCTGACATCAAAGCCTAAATAGAACCTATTATCAACATCTTATGGCGTTGTGTGTCTGCTGGGCAATAACTAAATGCACTAGAGAATGTTACGTTTACACACATCCACAAATGACATGTAATTGAATCAGCTTTTCACAGTGTAATACTCAATACTCTTGGGCATTTTTAAAAGGTCTACTTTTTATTCATACTGTACTTTGAGTAATATTTACAGCAGATACTTTTACTCTACTTGCATTACATTATAAGGCAAGTAATGGTACTTTTACTCAAGAATAATTTTGCATTACTCTTTCCCCTATGTCGTGGGGACGTTGCATTTTGTTTGGAAATGAAAATCCCCTTTACGGCAGAACCTCAAGTCAGGCGACATTAACGTCCAACCTGAAATCAACCAAATATCAATGTCTATTGATGTTACAGCTTGATGTTTTGTGGACGTTACTACTATGACATCTACCAGACGTTGGATTTTGGTTGTCATACCTGGCGAATAATTTTTAGCATTTGACATCAATACTTGATGTTGACTCGAAGTTGGATTTCGGTTACTTTCCAACACAACCTAAAATCATCCAAATATCAACGTCATTTGACTTTGTTATTTGACGTCAAAATAACGTTGTCCTTGGACGCTGGCTAGACATTGAATTTTGTTCACCTGACGTCATGACCTGAATCTAACCTAATATTAACGTCTTATGACGTTGTGTGCCTGCTAGGTAGAATCTTGCTATGTCAAGTGTTGTCGGACATGGTGTTAGTCCACCATGAGTATTTCTTAAATGACACAACCATTAATGAAGATAAAAATATCTGATTATTTTTCTTCGTTTACTTTTTCTGACAAGCTCAAATCAAATATAGTGTCTTACTGTATTAAAAATAGTAAACAAGATAGACCTATAGCTGCATGATCTATCACCAGGCCTGCAGCTCTTAGACATTTTAGATGAAATGACCATCGGCCAAGTCACGATCTGCCCATTAATATCATAGAAAGCTTTTTGTGACATTAAACGTGATGTAAACGGCCCTGAAAGATGGCGTATATAATAAACTCCAATCGCCAAAGCTGATGTGTGAGAGTATGTGTGTGTGTGTGTGTATGTCACGGGTTCCTCTAATTGAATTACAAACATCCTTCATTGAAATGACTCACTGTGAGCCATTAGGGTCCAGTAATGACTCTTTTCATTTGAATCTGGGCTTTCCAACAGCTGCCGTTCATTTGCTTTATATTCTGCCTCTCTGTTTTTTTAGGAGCAATGACGCTTTGCTTGACGAATCCAATCTGGGTCACCAAAACCCGTCTGGTTCTGCAGTACAGCGCAGATCCGTCACAGAAACAATACAAGGGGATGATGGACGCACTTGTGAAAATCTACCGGCATGAAGGCATCTCTGGACTCTATAGGGTGTGACTCTTTTGAAAGCATTTTTATGGCCGCATGCAGAATAATGAGTAGCTTTTCTGTGCATTGGTGGGTGGATTGTGTTTTTTATACATGGAAATAGTTCAAGCATGCGTTTCTTATATGCGCCACTAGGGGGAGCACTTGTATAGGGGATTGATAGAGCTATGCATTGGAATTTTGCTAGGCTGTGGATCGGTTGCATGCTGTGGGGTTTGTTTGTTTGTTTGTTTCATCTAGCTGAGTTAACTGTTGTGTTCCCTAGGGGTTTGTCCCGGGTTTGTTTGGAACCTCCCATGGCGCACTGCAGTTCATGGCGTACGAGGAGCTGAAAAGAGATTATAACAAATACAGAAAGAAGCAATCCGATGCTAAACTGGTTAGTATGAGCAGAGCACACTTTGATGGTTTTTGAAATGAGCTATAAGTTGTGGTTATTTTCACATGATGTAATATTAAAGCGCCCCTGTCGTGCTATCAGTTTTTTTTAATTATTAAGAGGGCGAAAACTTACAACATACGGTAAACACAACATACAACATATGGTAAATACAACATATGGCAAACATATAAACGGCAACAGAACTTAAATGGGAAAAAAGGATTGTGTTTAAACAGCAATGATAATCTCAATAATATTGGTGTTATTAAAGTAGTGGGTTATTAAAATAGTGGTAGAACTATTCTCGAATAACAGCAAGAAGGTCACTGGTCCAAGGCCAGTTGGCATTTCTGTGTGGAATTCTGTGTTCTCCCAGTGTTAGCGTGGGTTTCCTCCGGGTGCTCCTGTTTCCCCCACAAGTCCAAAGACATGTGCTGTAGGTGAATTGGGTAAGCTAAATTGGCCGTAGTGTATGTGTGATTAAGTGTGTATGGGTGTTTCCCAGTGATGGAAGATGGCTGGAAGGGCATCCGCTGTGTAAAACGTATGCTGGATAAGTTGGTGGTTCATTCCGCTGTGGCGACCCCAGATTAATAAAGGGACCAAGCCGAAATGAAAATGAATGAATGAAAATAGTAGTCAGCATCCATAATAATGAAAGTATGATAAACGTTTGACAAAAGGCAACATTGATATCAATAATAATCAAGATAATAACAGTAATTATAATAATGAAATATACCCTACAGGGACAATGGTTTTATATATAATATGTAATATATACACTCACTGGCCAATTTATTAGGTACACCTGTCCAACTGCTTGTTAACGCAAAATTTTTATCAGCCAATCACATGGCAGCATTTAGGCATGTAAACATGGTCAAGACGATCTGCTGCAGTTTAAACCGGTGATTTCAGCGACTTTGAATGTGGCATGGTTGTTGATGGAAGAAGGGCTGGTCTGAGTATTTCAGAAACTGCTGATCTACTGGGATTTTAACGCACAACCATCTCTAGGGTCTACAGAGAATGGTCCGAAAAAGAGAAAATATCAAGTGAGCGGCAGTTCTGTGTTCGCAAATGCCATGCTGATGCCAGAGGTTAGAGAAGAATGGCCAGACTGGTTTCAGCTGATAGAAATTCAGCAGTAACTCAAAGAACCACTTGTTACAACAGAGGTCTGCAGCAGAGCATCTCTGAACTCACAACATGTCCAACATTGAGGCGGACAGGCTACAGAAGATGAAGACCACACCGGGTGCCGCTCCTGTCAGCAAAGAACAGGAAACTGAGGCAACAATTTGCAAAGGCTTACCAAAATTGGACAATAGAAGATTGAAAAACGTTGCCTGGTCTGATAAGTCTTCATTTCTGTTGTGACCTTCAAATGGTAGGGTCAGAATTTGGCATCAACAACATGAGAGCATGAATCCATCCTGCCTTGTATCAACAGTTCAGGCTGGTATTGGTGGTGTAATGGTGTGGGGGATATTTTATTGGCCAACTTTGGGCCCATTAGTACCAATTAAGCATCGTCTCAATGCCACAGCCTACCTGAGTATTGTTGCTGACCATGTCCATCCCTTTATGACCACAGTGTACCCATCTTCTGAGGGCTACATCCAGCAGAATGACGCGCCATGTCATAAAGTGCGAATCATCTCAGACTGGTTTCTTGAACATGACAATGAGTTCACTGTACTCAAATGGCCTCCACAGTCACCATATCTCAATCCAATAGAGCACCTTTGCGATGTAGTGGAACGGGAGATTCATATCATGGATGTGCAGCTGACAAATCTGCAGCAACTGTGAGATGCTATCATGTCAATAAGGAGAAAAATCTCTGAGGAATATATATATATATATACACTATATATATATAATTTAGATATATATATATATATATATATATATATATATATATATATATATATATATATATATATATTATATATATAGTATATATAGTGTATATATATATATATATATATATATATATATATATATATATCTAAATTATATATATATAGTGTACATATATATATATATATATATATATATATATATATATATATATATATATATATATATATATATATATAAATTATATATATAGTATATATATATATATATATATATATATATATATATATATATATACTATATATAATTTATATATATATATATATATATATATATATATATATATATAATTTATATATATATATATATATATATATTTATATAAATTATATATATATAGTGTATATATAATTATACATAATTTATACATACATAATTTATATATATATATATATATATATATATATATATATATATATATATATATATATATATATATATATACTATATATAATTTATATATATATATATATATATATATATATATATATATATATATATATATATATATATATATACTATATATATATATATATATATATATGTATGTAGAAGCAACTGAAATTGCTGACTTAAAGAGACAGATTGCTGATTTAAAGGTTCAATATATATATATATATATATAATATATATATAATAAATGCTGTCTTAAGGGTTTTACATAAGGTTTTACTTATTTACTTAATATAAAATTAACTTATTTGAAATTTTTATTTTGTTTTTATTTTGTCTGTCTGACCACTAAAAAAAGACATTTTGAAAAAAGCTGGAAACTTGTAACCATTAACGTCAATTGTGTTTGTTTTTCCTTCAATGGAAGTCAACGGGTAAAGGTTTTCAGCTTGCATCAAAATATCTTCTTTTAGTTTTCAACAGAAGAAAGAAACTAAAGTGTAAAATTATTTGAGGGAGAGTATTTTTCATTTTTTGGCTGAACTATCTCTTTAATATTCTCACAATATCCACAGCAGCTTCAGCTTTTTTCTTTCAGCGTGTGGAATGTTTTAGGATCTGGGGCACGTTCAAGCTCAAAACAGTGTGCAGTGTTTTACTACGCTTTCCAGGTTCAACAACATGTTTTCTGTAAATGGTGCGCAACAGAGTTTGAGATACGTTTTCTCTTGTTTAGTCGGCGGATAAAAATTGTCATCCTAATCAGCCTCAAATTAAGCATGTGCTATTAAAGTGACAGCTCGCACAATGGGTACAAGAGCTAGTCATTTGTTTGCACATTTATTTACATTAAAGGCATAAAGACAGTTCAGTGAATATTAGATCTACATAATGTATTGTTTTGGCATGAATATCGCAATGTGCAAATCTGCAATAGTCACATCGCAGGATATCAAGCAATTTCAACACGAAATAATAAAGTTAGTCCACGTTAACAAAGATTAATTGTGTTTAATTCTTGATACAATGAAGAATATACTGTTTTGTTTTTGCCATGATCACCAGCGATTCATTTCTGGCTAATCATTGGTGAACTACATGTCACACTGACAAACTACAAATCCCATCTTGCCATTTCACACACACCAGTTGCTGATCACCGCTGATGAGACACACAGCTGAAACTTGTGATCGCAGATCATTCAGACTATTTATACCCCACACACACACTAGTTCAGGGCTGAGTCTTTGTATGTACATATGTGTATGTCCTGGCATTTCTTTGTTTTTGCCTGTATTATTTTGACCTTAGCCTTGTTTATTGTTAGATTCTATTTTACCGCCTATTTGGACCTTATGTCTGTTTCTTGACTACGATTTGGATTGTTCATATGCACCAGCCACTCCTGTAATAACCTTTGCTTACCTGTACGATTAATCTTATTAAACCAGCATTTGGATTCTTACCTCTGTTGTTCTCGTCTCACTCGCATACGTGACAGAAAGACTCTGAACTGATGTGAACTGTTGAACTGTGTTATGTCTAAATAGTCTGAATGATCTGCGATCACAAGTTTCAGCTGTGTGAGTCTCATCAGCGGTGATCAGCAACTGGTGTGTGTGAAATGGCATGATGGGATTTGTAGTTCACCAGCGATCTGCTAGTTATGTTTTATTGATTTTTGTCTTTGTTCTATCTGTTTTCATGTGGTTTATATATATATATATATATATATATATATATATATATATATATATATATATATATGCACTCCATTTAAAATCAAATGCCACATATGTAAAATGTATTTCTTTCTAAAATAGTTATCTTGTGAAATCATATTTACATTGCAATATACAGTTGTAGTCTGAATTAATCCATCCACCCCCCCCCCCTGTATATTTTTGTTCCCAATTTATGTTTAATGAAAAGATTTTTTCAACACATTACTAAACATAGTAGTTTTAATAACTCATTTCTAATAACTTGATTTATTTCATCTTTGCTATGATGACAGTAAATAATATTTGACTATATATATTTTAAAACACTTCTATACAGCCTAAAGTGACATCTAAAAGCTTAACTAGGTTAATTAGGCAAGTTAGGGTAATAATTAGGCAAATCATTGAATAATGATGGTTTGTTCAGTAGACAATCGAAAAAAAATATAGCTTAATGGGGCTAATAATATTGACCCTAAAAGGGTTTTAAAAAAAATAAAAGCTGTTTTTTTTTCTATAAAAATAAAACAATTAAGACTTTCTCCAGAACAAAAAAAAATTAGAGGAAATGCTGTGAAAAATTCCTCTCTTTGTTAAGGATCATTTGGGAAATAAATTCGGGATGTCTGAGAAAACCAACGCACATTCTTGATCCTCAAAAGTCAAGAGTTTGCTCAAAGTTGCGCCCCATTCACACGGGGCTTCAGCGTGAACGCTTGACTAAAGGCGTGTCTGAAGTTGGGGCTGAAGCGATCGTCATAGAAGCATCAGCCAGTGAAATTCAGTCAGCAATAGGCCACTGTCTAGCAGGTGTATTTAAATACAGCAATCTGATTGGCTGACGCTTCCGTCGGTGCTTGAAAAGTTGAGCTAGTCTCAACTTCTTCAGCGAGCAACGCCTCTGAAGCGGTGCCGACGGATCCACAATGCAGTTCGGCAATGCCTGGCTGACGCCACCCATTCAAAGTGAAGGGGAAGCATTGACACTGACGCCCCGTGTGAATGGGGCATTGAAGGTGCAGTATGTAAGTTTGACACCTAGTGGTTGAACTAGATATTGCACTCCTTATTCAAAACACACTCCAGAGTAGGTTGCCAGATGTATGACACCAACAAAGGCTGATTTAAGTTGTGTTCTAATAAAAGTAACGGCACGTGATAGTAGTAATATTTTCCACATTAAAAGGAGATTTTTGGTTCTAACCAAGATCTAAAATTTATATTTTAGAAACGGCTTCTATTTCCTATAGCTGAACAACAGAAAACTGACAACTATCAGCTCAGGTACACCTCATGCGCTTTATTTAGTGTAATAATGTGAGTTTGAATGCCATTTTACAAGACATTTATTGCCAAACTACTGAAAGCAGCAGCAGATAGTTCACCTCAAATCTTATAAATAAAATAAACTGTTTGAAATTGAACTTCAGAACTGTGACTCAGTGCAAACCAAACACATATCAGTGATTCAGCATCTACATTTAATAATGGTAAAGAGGATTAATGTGTATTTATTAGATTATAAACCTTACCATTTTGTTGGAGTGCAGTGAGTGCACTATTCTGTGCTCCTGAATCGCTGCAAACAGCCAACTTGCTTATCACTGCATATCTCGTCAGATAGCGTGCTTTTAGGATACAATGTAACCTGCTCACCAAATGTTTACGTTCATAATATTTATATTATTCGCTAATTAATAACCTCAAGTAGAACTCTGAATCTGCTTCTCATTTCGGAGTCCGCTACTGTCCACCGGAAGTCACATTTCGGTCACAGACGCATACTCCGAGAGCCTTCCTGATTGAATGAATCAAATACTCTGTTTTCCACCAAGGCAACCTGGGGTGCTTAAAAATAATTGGCCAAACTGGCATTGGGTGGGTTAAAAGACCAAAACCAAGACAGCCATTCCAGCACATAACGCACATTTTCAAAGCAGAGTATCTGACTTAAGCAGTGGTTTCCAGATAAACAAGTATGTTCACTTGGCATGCTTCTTAAATATCTGCAAACACATTGTGGTATTTTTATGCTTTAGAAGAGTCAAAAACTTAAATACATCAGAAAAAAACAAGGCACCCCCACTGTTTTCTCATTAAATATTTAGTTTCTCTAGGAACTGCGTCACAAAACAAAAAAAAGTTCATGCGGTCATTCATCCTGAACTTACCTGGGCACAAAATCCAAACCTGCTTTGTGCAACAGTGCTTTGAATTTCAGTTTCTTCAGCACTTGTAAACACAGTGATGCCAACAGTAAACATCAATTTGACCAAATCAATGCTCATGCTTTGGAAGTGGATTTGCTTTCACAGCACAGAAAACAGAGTCTACTTGACATGACGACAACGTAAACCACACTTTTACAATCTGAGCTACAACTGCAGTGTGTTTGAGGTAAAAGTAGACATACTTCGCTTTCACAGACAGCCAATAGACACCTGAGACTGGTAATATGCAAATGTCTTTGTGTAGGAAGTCAGATTGGAATTACTGACGACATGTTCCGGCCGTTCACAATCATTTCTTTCTTTTGGAAGACACTTTGATCTTTGATTTGACACTTTTGTAAAGCGTTTACATTGACAAAACGGCTATGGTACACACTACAAGAAAGGTAATATCTGAGAAACAGCATAACAAGGGCACTTAAAGGGCCCTATCATACACCCGGCGCAATGCGGCACAAATGTTATTTGCTAGTTTCACCTTGACGCAAGTGCTGTGAACACCGACAACAGGCGATATGTCACAATCACGCCCCCACAAGAGCAAGCTCCGGATTGGTTAATGTGTCGCGAATGTCCGCTGAAGTTCAGATTTTCGAACTCGAGTGATTCGTGCAAAACGCGCGTGTAGTGCGTCAAACGCTCAATTCGTGCCGCGCCATTTGCGTCATTCTCACCGCGCCATTTACGCGTATCGCGCCGCAGGATGCCTATTCGCGCGTTTGCATTGACTTAACATGTAAATCACTCGCGCTTGACGCGCGTTCCGTGTCTGGTGTGAACGCAGCATTAAAGGGAATGGGAGATGAGACTCTGATTGGTTTATTCTCAAAACACACCTATAACTCAATAAGAAAATAAACTCAACCCTTTAAGACCATGTGCCACATCGCAAAGCGGATTTTCCCATCCTTAAATTAGCAAAAATGCATTCTGACACGCCCTGAAAGCGTTTGCGCCCTGCGCTTTGTGCTCTGCGCATGGACCGTCAAAATAGAGAACTAAATTTTTCAGACTAGCTAAAATGTTATCACGTGACATTATGCTGCATGTTTAATTTCAAGTGCACAAAATTGTAAAAATAATACTTTATGGCATAAAATAAAATGATGATTTGAGAAACACATTTATTATCATTAAAAGTTAAAGTTTTAAAGCTTTTTTAGGTTGTTAGTAAGTGTATTGTTAGTTTTTAAGATATCTATAAGCTAGTATGCACTAAAACAATGACAATATTCACGTTTAGAAGATATAAACCTGATATAAACACCAAAAGCTTGTAGTGTGATGTTATATATGATGAAATATTCTGACCAATCAAATGCTCTCTAGTATCTGACAACTCCGCCCCCTTTGAGATGCTTTGCATTTGATGTGCTTGAGCTCAACTGATCTTACTGGCAGAGCAGTTGTAAAACAAAACATCATTGGCTGTTCATTAAAAAGGGGAGGGGCTACACTTTGCCACATCCTCTCCTTATGTTTCGGTTGAGATTACGTCAAAATCGAATAAAAAAATACAGATTTCGAAGAACTTCACTAGACCTTTAATGGTGTTTATAGTAACCCACAATGCATTTGTGCTCTGTTTTGTCTCCAGAATCCATTAGAATACATTACCATGGCAGCTTTGTCCAAAATATTCGCCGTGGCTACAACGTACCCATATCAGGTGGTCCGAGCCCGCCTGCAAGATCAACACAACACGTATAACGGATTGACAGACGTCGTCTGGAGAACGTGGAGGTAAACCTGAACCAACAAATAACTTGGGGGGACAAAAACAAAATACCCAAAAGATTTTTAATGTTAATTAGGGCTGCACAATATATAGTTTCAGCATCAAAATCGGAATCTGATCATTCGCAATAGACACATCGCAAGTATACGCAATATTAAGTCTGGATTATAACTATATAATAAAATATTTAATATAATATTAAAAGTGCTTTTTGAGGCATTTAAAAGCATTCAGGCCTAAGAAATCGTACCAAATTTAATTGTTTATTAAAAAAAGACGATGCAATATTATTTTACATTTGATTATTAAATTACCAGTTAAACTTCTCAGAAAACGAACGCTGTTTATTTCATTTGTATCTTTCTCTTTATTGATTTGATTTATTTGTTTTTGAACAGAAACATCATACATAAAATATCCTTAATAAACAATACATTTCAACATGGTGGAAAATAGAGTGGGATGAAGCACAAGCTTATTATTATCCCACCCCATTACCACATACATCATTCTTCTATTACTTAAACTTATTTCTTCCTTTACTTATCTCTTCTTTTTACATGAGACTTATTTTATCCTTTTGGCAACTTTGACAAATTATATGCTTGATTCCATTTGTACCTTTACATTTTTTAACATATAAAAAAAACAGTATTGCAAATAGCCATTAACTGAAATTACATCCTACCTTTTACCTTTTATTATTTTTCAATCACCTTCATCATTATATTCCCTTTAATAATATATATTTATACAACTTTTTAAATTGATTATTATCCTGACATTGTTGGAGAATGTCAAAAAAAGATTTCTTGAAATTGTCGCAAACTTATTAAAAATAAAAACCTGAACAATCGCATGTACAGAAGTATTCACAGCCTTTGCCGTGAAGCTCTAAATTGAGCTCAGGTACATTCTGTTTCCACTGATCATTC
>NC_133191.1:51935000-52042500 GCF_049306965.1 Danio rerio
ATTATAAGGTGTAACAATTAAGGGAGGTTTAATTTTTTTATTATTAAGAGATTATCGATGGATTACGCTAGGGCTGGGCAATTTGTCAAATATCCATGACATGCTTGTGCTTTTTTATGTTACACCATTAATTTCAGGGAATCTGCTCAAATATTTCTTTAAAAAATATATACCGAAAGCAAATTGAAAAATGTAAGAATTCAGCAGCTCTTTTGTCTTCACTCCTTGTGGCATTTTATATATACAGTTGAAGTCAGAATTATTAGCCCCCTGAATTATTAGCTCTTCTGTTTTTTTCTCCAATTTCTGTTTAATGTAGAGAAAAAAAATTCAACACATTTCTAAACATAAGAGTTGTAATAACTCATCTCTAATAACTGATTTATTTTATCTTTGCCATGATGACAGTAAATAATATTTGGCTAGATATTTTGAGACTCTTCTATACAGCTTAAAGTGACATTTAAAGGCTTCACTAGGTTAATTAGGTTAACTAGGCAGGTTAGGGTAATTAGACTGTTCTGTAGACTATCGAGAAAAATATAGCTTAAAGGGGCTAATAATTTTGACCTTAAAATGTTTTTAAAAAAAAATGAAAAACTGTTTTTATTCTAGCCAAAATAAAACAAATAAGACTCTCCAGAAGACAAAATATTATCAGACATACTGTGAAAATGTCCTTGCTCTGTTAAACATCATTTGGGAAATATTTTTAAATGAAAAAAAAAAAAAAAAAAAAAATTCAAAGGGGAGCTAATAATTCTGTCCTCAACTGTATATGAATCAAAGTGTACACTTACTACTGTTTAAATATTATTTTGTTTACAGTGGCTGCATTTATTAGAGAAAAAAATGACAACAGTAGAATATGGACATATTTCACAAATTAAGTTTTTGAATTGAATAGATTTGTTTTTGTGATGCAAACACCATTCAGTCTTGACTGTCTCATGATCATTCTCGACAAATGCTTCTTATTAATATCAATGTTAATAACTTTTTTGCTGCTCGATATTTTTGTGGAAACCATTACTAACATTTGTTTAAAATAAATAGAAATGGATGCAAAATACAGTTGAAGTCATAAATATTAGCCCCCTTTGAATCTTTTTTTTCTTTTTTAAATATTTCCCAAATGATGTTTAACAGAGCAAGGAAAATTTCCACAGTATGTCTGATAATATTTTTTCTTCTGGAGAAAATTTTATTTGTTTCATTTCGGCTAGAATAAAACCAGTCTTTAATTTTTTATGAACCATTTTAAAATTATTATCCCCTTTAAACAATTTTTTTTTCTCGACTGTCTATAACAAAACCATGATTATACAATAACCTGCCTAATTAACCTAGTTAAGCCTTTAAATGTCACTTTAAGCTGTACAGAAGTGTCTTGAAAAATATCTAGTCAAATATTATTTACTGTCATCATGATAAAGATTAAATAAATCAGTTATTAGAAATGAGTTATTAAAACTATTTTGTTTAGAAATGTGTTGAAAAAAACTCTCCGTTAAACAGAAATTGGGGGAAAAAATAATTCAGAGGGGCTAATAATTTTGACTAACTGTATATGTTTTTTTGTAACATCATAAATGCACTTACTGTCGCTTTTGATCAATGTAATGTATCATTAATAATAAAAGTATACATTTCCTAAAAGACCTTCTAAATCTAAACTCTAATTGCCTACAAATGTATGAAAAAAGACCACTACAAATTGTGCACTGTAAAGAAATTATAGAACAAAAAGTCCTGAAAACAAATGCTTTTATGTTACTTTAATATAAATCAGTTAATCAGATTTCAACTCGTTTTGTTTTAGTCATACAAAGTTTACCTTCATATTTTTAGTCCGTTTGACTGATGAGATGACTAAATGTTTCTATGATGCAATTAAAAAGATTTTAGGCGGTAATCATTTATTTTTTTTTATTCAGTCTTCCGTTTATTTTCTGTCTACATTGACCAGCTCTATTGATAATTCACTGAGCAATCAAGAGAAATATGATGTTCTATGTGTACATAAGTTTATTGTACACCCATAATGCATTGCTACTCTACGGTTTCCTGCACAAAACCCACCTCAAGTTTAATTCCTCACATCAGAAGCGCACAAAATGTACTCAATCTGACATTTCTAGCTCATCGCTGACATTTGTGTTAATGAGCTTAGATTCGTGGCCTTGAATTTGTACCGCTCATAGGTTAATAACCGACACTCTTTGAAGAACATGTACCCAAATCTGTAAAAAAAACTTTATTGACATTTAAAAATGATCCATTAAAATGCATTTAGAGTTTTCACAGCACCTGTCCAGTCTCAATCTCTTAAATTACTGACAGCGACTCGCTAGAAAACAGACTTTTTTGTGATTGTTTGTGATTATTAGACACATACAGTTCACGATAACGTAACATCAATAAGAAGCTGTTAATTGGCTGTTTTTACAGGACAGATGGAATATTAAGCAGGGGGCGGGGCTTTCTTTGTGGGCTCTGCCTCTAATGTTTCACTTACAGCAAAATAACGGTTTGAGGGGCGTGGCTATGCAAATCTTGTCCATAAAGCTGTCAAACTGACATCATCAGAGAAGGACTGCCATAGTTGACCATCAAACAATCATTTAACAAAGTATTAAATACATTTCAGCAGTTTAGTACTTTCTTCTTGTGTCATACTATTGTTGTTACACATAACTAATTGTTCAGATTCTTTTTTTTTTTTTTTTTTGTTTTATTCTTACGTTTATGTTGTCTGGTTCAATTCCACGTCAACAGCTCTTTTAGAAATATTATTCCCAGGAAAATATTAATTTCCCCCACAGTACATGCAAAAGTATTTTATGTGTGTGAAACTGCACAGTTAACTACACACTCACCGGCCACTTTATTAGGTACACCTGTCCAGCTACTTGTTAACGCAAATTTCTTATCAGCCAATCACATCGCAGCAACTCAATGCATTTAGGCATGTAGACATGATCAAGATGAACTGCCTCAGTTCAAACAGAGCAGGGGTCCCTGCAGGGTTTAGCTCCAACTTGCCTCAACACCCCTGCCTGGATGTTTAAAGTATACCTAGTAAAACCTTGATTAGCTTGTTCAGGTGTGTTTGATTAGGGTTGGAGCTAAGATCTGTAGGTCACCGGCCCTCCAGGAACAAGTTTGATGACCCCTGACACAGAGCATCAGTATGAAGAAAAAATCAGTTCTGGACAGCAGCTTTAATAGAATAGTTCACTCAAAAATGAAAACTCTCATCGTTTACTCATCTTAGTAGTTTTTTTTTTCAGTTGTAAAGACATTTTGAAAACTGGTAACTATTGATTCTATAGTAGGAATAGTAATACTATGTAAGTCAATGGTTACCGGTTTGTAACATTTTTCAAAACATCTTCTTTTGTGTTTAACAGAAAAAAAAGAAAGGTAGGGAAACCCAAAAAAGAAAACCCTCTCATTGTTTACTCATCTTAGTGCTTTTTTCCTGTTGAAAACAAAATATATTTTGAAAACTGCATTGACTTCTATTGTATAAAAAAAAATAGTATGTAAGGTAATGGTTACCGGTTTGTAACATTCTTTAAAATATCTTCTTTTGTGTTCAGCAGAAAAAATAAAGGTAAGGAGATACTTTTGAACACTGGCTGGTTACAGTTGCTACTGTACTTGGTCAAATGTTGCTTTTCGGGTCATTTTAAACAAAGCAAACAATAAAAAAAAAAAAAGTTCTGGACTGGAGTTTTAAAAGAATAGTTCACCCTATAATGAAAGCTTTCATCGTTTACTCATCTTGGTAGTTTTTTTCTATTGTAAAGGCATTTTGAAAACTGGTAACCATTGACTTCTATTGTACAAATAAAAATGTACAACCGTTTTGTAACATTCTTCAAAGCATCTTCTATTGTGTTTATCAAAAAAAAAAAAAAAAAAAAGAAAGGTAAGGAGACACATAAAAAGTAAACTTTCTCATTGTTTACTCATTTTGGTAATTTGTTTCCATTGAAAACAAAAGGTATTTTAAAAACTTATCTTTGTAGTAAAAAAAAAGGTAACACTCGACTGCTATAATAGGCACAAAAAAATAAAAAATACTATGTTAGTCAAAGGTTACCAGTTTGTAAAATTTTTCAAAACCTCATTTTTTGTGTTCAGCAGAAAAAAGAAACTAAAGTAAAGGGATGGTTTTGAACACTGGCTGGTGAGCTACTTGGTCAAATGTTGCTTTTGGGCTATTTTAAACCAAAAAACAGTACTGGACTGCAGCTTTAAAGGAAAAGTTCAACAAAAAATGAAAACTCTCATCGTTTACTCATCTTGGTTCTTTTTTTCCTGTTGGAAAAAAAAAAACATAAAAGACTTCTATAGTAGAAATAAAAAATTACTATTTAAGTTGATGGTTACCAGTTTGTAACATTCTTCAAAGTATCTCCTTTTGTATTCAGCAGAAAAAATAAACTTCTGAATGTTTGTAGACACTTGAAGGTTAGTCAGTCGGTAAATGTTGAATTTCTAAGTGAACTGTCCCTTTAATAAGTGTGTAGTTTCCCGCAGATTGACTCAGCTGCTCAGGGGAAGCTCTTCTATGATGATCCGGGACACAGAGTTCCAGCCGGTGGAGGCGTCTCCATGCGGATAATCGCCACACGTTCCCACCCAGACCGCCACATCCACCAGGCCTTTCCGCACGCCTTCACATAACCCTTCAACTGAAGCAAACATACAGCAGGTTAGCCAGTGATTGTATAATACCCGAGTCATTGTTCTTGATTATTGTACTCAAGTGCTATTTTGGGGACTTTATTTAATTACAGAAACACAATAATTATACTGCATTGTTTATGATCATAGGAAATAGGTAACAACTGATGTGCTAGCTAATCAACTTGAATAGCTTTTATTTGTCATGATACAGTACTGTTATTGTGTTTATGGTTGCCATAACCTAAAAAAAGACACTTAATATTACTTAATACATATTTTATTTATTAATTAAACTGTTAAACAGTCAACAATACACATAAATATCTATTTCTCAACTAATGTTATATTCATTAAAATAAGAGTTTGGTCACAAAACATCTACATAATTGTATATTTTTTATGTTTCTTTCAATTTTTCCTGTTTATTAAAATTTTGTTTCATATTTTCCCCCCAAATTAAGTAAGTGGTGGCATTTTTTGAGGAATTTTTACATGCATTCCTGGTTTGAGTTCAATTTAATGCAGTTTGTATAGCGCTTTTCACAATAATTGTTTTATCTGTTGAAAAAAACAAAAGATATTTTGAAAACTGAACACCGTTGACTTTTATGGTGGGAAAAAATACTATACAAGTCAATGGTTACAGGTTTGTAACATTCTTCAATGTATCTTCTTTGTGTTCAGCTGAAAAAAGAAAGGTAAGGAGATACTTTTAAACACAGGCTGTTTAGTACTTGGTCAAATGTTGCTTTTTGGGTCATTTTAAACAAAACAAAACAAAAAAAACAAAAACAAACAAACAAAAACAGTTCTGGACTGCAAATATTTCCCCCCAAAATGAAAACTCTCTCGTTTACTCATCTTGGTAGTTTTTTTTTCTATCTAAAATAAAAAGATATTTGGAAAATTGGTAACCACTGACTTTTATAGTAGGAGTAATAATACTATGTAAGTCAATGGTTACCGGTTTGTAACATTCTTCAAAATATCTTCTTTAGTGTTCACCAGAGAAAAGAAAGGTAAATAGATACTTTTAAACTGGCTGTTAGAGTAGCTACTTGATCAAATGTTTCTTTCTGGGTCATTTTAAACAAAACAACCAAACAAACTTAAAAAACAAAAAAAAAACAAACAGTTCTGGACTGCAGCTTTAAAGAAATAGTTCACCCAAAATTAAAACTCTCATCGTTTACTCATCTTGGTAGTTTTTTCGGTTGTAAAGACATTTTGAAAAATGGTAACCATTGACTTCTATAGTAGGAATAGTAATACTATGTAAGTCAATGGTTACCAGTTTGTAACATTCTTCAAAACATCTTCTTTTGTGTTCAGCAGAAAAAAGAAAGGTGAGAAGATACTTTTGAACACTGGCTGTTAGTACTTGGTCAAATGTTGCTTTCTGGTTGATTTTAAACAAAACAAAACAAACAAAATCAGTTCTGGACTGCAGCTTTTAAGGAATAGTTCACCCAAAAATAGAAACTCTTTCATCGTATACTCATCTTGGTAGTTGGTGTGCTACCTATCCAACTTGAATAGCTAACACTATTTTATTTCTTTTTATTAGCACTATTTTATTTTATTTTATTTTATTTTATTTTATTTTATATAGTACTGTTATTGAGTTTACGGTTGCCATAAGCTAACCTGTCAAAAAAAAGACACTTAATATTACTTAATACATATTTTGATACATAATACATATTTTATTATTTAAACAGTTAAACAGTCAACAATACACATAAATATCCATTTCTCAGCTAATGTTATATTCATTAAAATAAGAGTTTGGTCACAAAACATCTACATAATTGTATATTTTTTATGTTTCTTTCGATTTTTCCTGTTTATTAAAATTTTATTTCATATTTTCCCCCCAAATTAAGTAAGTGGTGGCATTTTTTGAGGAATTTTTACATGCATTCCTGGTTTGAGTTCAATTTAATGCAGTTTGTATAGCGCTTTTCACAATAATGGTTTTATCTGTTGAAAAAAACAAAAGATATTTTGAAAACTGAACACCGTTGACTTTTATGGTGGGAAAAAATACTATACAAGTCAATGGTTACAGGTTTGTAACATTCTTCAATGTATCTTCTTTGTGTTCAGCTGAAAAAAGAAAGGTAAGGAGATACTTTTAAACACAGGCTGTTTAGTACTTGGTCAAATGTTGCTTTTTGGGTCATTTTAAACAAAACAAAACAAAAAACAAAAACAAACAAACAAACAAACAAACAAACAAAAACAGTTCTGGACTGCAAATATTTCCCCCCAAAATGAAAACTCTCTCGTTTACTCATCTTGGTAGTTTTTTTTTCTATCTAAAATAAAAAGATATTTGGAAAATTGGTAACCACTGACTTTTATAGTAGGAGTAATAATACTATGTAAGTCAATGGTTACCGGTTTGTAACATTCTTCAAAATATCTTCTTTAGTGTTCACCAGAGAAAAGAAAGGTAAATAGATACTTTTAAACTGGCTGTTAGAGTAGCTACTTGATCAAATGTTTCTTTCTGGGTCATTTTAAACAAAACAACCAAACAAACTTAAAAAACAAAAAAAAACAAACAGTTCTGGACTGCAGCTTTAAAGAAATAGTTCACCCAAAATTAAAACTCTCATCGTTTACTCATCTTGGTAGTTTTTTCGGTTGTAAAGACATTTTGAAAAATGGTAACCATTGACTTCTATAGTAGGAATAGTAATACTATGTAAGTCAATGGTTACCAGTTTGTAACATTCTTCAAAACATCTTCTTTTGTGTTCAGCAGAAAAAAGAAAGGTGAGAAGATACTTTTGAACACTGGCTGTTAGTACTTGGTCAAATGTTGCTTTCTGGTTGATTTTAAACTAAACAAAACAAACAAAATCAGTTCTGGACTGCAGCTTTTAAGGAATAGTTCACCCAAAAATAGAAACTCTTTCATCGTATACTCATCTTGGTAGTTGGTGTGCTACCTATCCAACTTGAATAGCTAACACTATTTTATTTCTTTTATTAGCACTATTTTATTTTATTTTATTTTATTTTATTTTATTTTATATAGTACTGTTATTGAGTTTACGGTTGCCATAAGCTAACCTGTCAAAAAAAAGACACTTAATATTACTTAATACATATTTTGATACATAATACATATTTTATTATTTAAACAGTTAAACAGTCAACAATACACATAAATATCCATTTCTCAGCTAATGTTATATTCATTAAAATAAGAGTTTGGTCACAAAACATCTACACAATTGCATATTTTTTTTTTATGTTTCTCTTGATTTTTCCTGTTTATTAAAATTTAATTTTATATTTTCCCCCAAAATTAGGTAAGGGGTGGCATTTTTTTATATATATAAAATAATTCCTTACATTTATATGGTGCTTTTCTGGGCACTCAAAGCACGTTACACATCGGGGGGAATCTCCTCATCCACCACATGGATGACGCAACAGCAGCCATTTTGCCACCAGACCGCACACCAGCTGAATGGTGGAGAGGAGACAGAGTGATGGAGCCAATTATGAAATAGGGATGGTTAGGAGGCCATGATGAGGCCAAGTGGGCAGATTTTTCGAAGGACATGGGGTTTTTAATGACCACAGAGAGTCAGGACCTAGGTTTGACGTCTCATCCGAAAGTCGACGCTCACTGAGCAGTATAGTATCCCAGTTACTATACTGGGGTATTAGGACCCACACAGAACGCAGGTTGGCCGCCTCCTGCTGGCCTCAGTGACACCTCTTCCGGCAGCAACCAAGCTTTCCCATGTGGTCTCCCATCTAGGTATTGACCGGGCGCAACCCCGCTTAGCTTCAGTAAGCGACCATGTTAGAGTTTCAGAGAGCTAGCTGCCGACCAGCACCCTTAATATATATCATATATTAAGGTATAACGCAACCTGGCTTTTGCAGGATCCCCTGAGCAGTATTTTATACTTGTAAAGCATGTTTGAATATGTGCGTATATCTACTAATAAGCAGGGAGATGTAAGAGGACAGGTCATTATTGTGAAATAAACCCTTTAGGATGATCGAGCATGTTTGCCGACGGGCTTTATTCTTTAATAATGACCGTCCGTCTGTACATTATGTTTTACATATGTTAATGAGGAACACAAAAGCCGGTCCTGTGCTGAATGACCCGCAGTGTTTTGACCTGTGATATGAAGTTCAAGCCATCAGTCCATTAACACTGATGTACGATAAATAAAAAGCGCTTCATGGCTCAGAGAAAGACTTTGAAAAGCTCTCGGGCTCTAAACACTGCAAATGGCCTGGAATGGATTAATTACAGCAGATAAGACTATCTTCATTTCCCCTCAGGCTGCAGTAAAAGTAGCTGTTTTCCTCATAGTGTGTTATGAGATGCTCATATCTGGAGCTGCAGAACTAGGGGTGCAGGGTTGTCAGACTATGATACCAACCGTACGAGGACATCGGGGACAACACAAACACTCAAGCAAAACACAAAAACACTTGATTGAAAATGTATCATGCACATAAACATTACCAAATTGAAAAGGACACTATATATTGTATGACTATATATGCATACATACATACATATATTTATTATATATGTATTATTATTATAAATTATTAATATTTATTATATTTTTTCAACACATTTCTAAACATAATAGTTTTAATAACTCATTTCTAATAACTGATTTGTTTTATCTTTGCCATGATGACAGTAAATAATATTTGACTAGATATTTTTCAAGACACTTCTATACAGCTTAAAGGCTTAACGAGGTTAATTAGGCAATTAGGCAGGTTAGGGTAATTAGGCAAGCTATTGTATAACGTTGGTTTGTTCTGTAGACTATTGAAAAAAAAATAGCTTAAAGGGGCTAATAATTTTGACCTTTAAATGGTGTTTAAAAAATTAAAAACTTCATTTTATTCTAGCCGAAATAAAACAAATAAGACTTTCTCCAGAAGAAAAAATATTATCAGACATACTGTGAAATATTTAAAAAAGAAAAATTAAAGGGGGGCTAATAATTATATATAAATATATATATAATAATTCACATATTCACAACTCTCATATATATATATATATAGTCAGAATTATTAGCCCCCCTGACTTATTAGCGCCCCTGTTTATTTTTTTCCAAAATTTCTGTTTAATGGAGGGATGATTGTTTCAGCATATTTCTAAGCATAATAGTTTTAGAAACCTATTTCTAATAACATTTATTTTATCTTTGCCATGATGACAGTAAATAATATTTTACTTGATATTTTTCAAGACACTTCTTTACAGTTTAAATTGACATTTAAAGGCTTAACTAGGTTAATAAGGTGAACTAGGCAGGTTAGGGTAATTAGGCAAGTTATTGTATAATGATGGTTTGTTCTGTAGACTATCGAAAAAAAAAAAATCAGCTTAAAGGGGCTAATAATTTTGTCCCCAATTTTTATTTTTTTTTTATTTAAAACTACTTTTATTCTAGCCGAAATAAAACGAATAAGACTTTCTCCAGAAGAAAAAAATATTATCAGACATACTGTGAAAATTTCCTTGCTCTGTTAAACATCATTTGGGAAATATTTAAAAAGGAAAAAAAAAAAATCAAAAGGGGGCTAATAATTCTGACTTCAACTGTATATATAGTTGAAGTCAGAATTATTAGCCCCCCTGTTACATTTCTAAACATAATAGATTATGACTTTCAAAGGCTTAACTAGGTTAATTAGGTTAACTAGTACAAGTTATTGTATAATGATGGTTTGTTCTGTAGACTATCGAAGAAAATAAAGCTTAAGGGGGCTAATAATTTTGCCCTTTAAATGGTGTTTAAAAAATTAATAACTGCTTTTATTCTAGCCGAAATAAAACAAATAAGACTTTCTCCAGAAGAAAAAATATTATCAGACATACTGTGAAAATTTCCTTGCCCTGTTAAACAACATTTGGGAAATATTTAAAAAGGAAAACAAAAATTTAAAGGGAGCAAATAATTCTGTCTTCAACTGTGTGTGTGTTTAAAATTTTAATTATTTAAAACTAGAGAAGATCAATCTAAAAACCTCGGGAAACCATTTTTGTTTTATTTTTCTTATTTTGAGTTTTTTTTTACTAGTGTTAATACAGTTATTAATTTACAACATATCAGTGGTCAAACAGTATTTATTCTCAAACAAAAATAACAATATAAAATATTTTCCTTAAAAATATTTAAAAAAGATAAAATAAATCAGTCATTAGAAATAAGTTTTTAAAACTATTATGCTTAGAAATGTGCTGAAACAATCTTCCCAGAACAGAACAGAAATTGGGGAAAAAATAAACAGGGGTGCTAATAATTCAGGGGGGCAAAAAATTCTGACTTCAACTGTATATAAAGTGAAAATAAATCAGTTAAATAATGGTTTTTGTTTTGATTTTAATAAGTACAATAACTAATATACACAGTAATTGTACCATTTTTTTGTTTGCTGTCCATTTTGCTAGCTAATGTCAATTTAATTTCAAAATTACCAATTTAACAATAATTATTCCTTAACATGAGGCTTTCCTGCGTAATTAAACACTGTCATTCATTAGTAATGTTTCTGTAGCACATATGAACTCAGCTTATTTAGTTTTCCCATGTGTGCATATGTCAATGAATGCCCTATTAAAGCTGTTTATCTGAGACTTTGTGACGTTTATCTGAGACTTTGTGGGATCAGAGAAGGAAGCAGACGATGAATCACAGTTATAATGGACATATTTTTATGAACATTTCATTAATTTATGCAAAATTATGAATCACAAAAAGACATATTCACCTCATTTGTTGATACAAAACTTGCAGAAATATTTTGAAAAATGCACAATTTCCAAACATGATAAGCTCCTCACCGGATGTGGTTCTGTGGATGTTGATGGTGGAGTTGAGCTCTGGGCTGCCCTGGTCCAGGTAGATGATGGACTCTACAGGCAGCGGAGCGGTGCATTCGGCCCCATTAAAAGTGAAGTACCAGCGCTGACAGCAAGCGTTCTTACACTTGAGCCGCAGAGAGCCGCTGAACAGCACACGCAGAGCACTGTCTGCATACTGTTTAGTGAACGTGCACTCCTGACGACACAAACACAGCCCAGCACATCAGTCTGAGGAACAAAACACACTCGCACATTACTGTACTCTCAGCCTTTCTGGCTTTATAAGGATAGTTCAGCCAAAAATGGCATTTCTGTTATCATTTACTCACCCTTTACTTTTCAAACACTCAGAGGTGTCTTTCTTCTGTTAAACTCAAAAGAAGATATTTTGAAAAAAAGGTTGGAAAGCTGTAACCATTCACTTCCATGGTATTTGTTTTTTTTTTTCTATTAAAGAAGTCAAGGGCGAAGCAGTGGCGCAATAGGTAATGCTGTCGCCTCACAGGTTGCTGGTTTGAGCGTCGGCTCAGTTGGCGTTTCTGTGTGGAGTTTGCATGTTCTGCCTGCGTTCGCGTGGGTTTCCTCCGGGTGCTCCGGTTTCCCCCACAGCCCAAAGACATGCCGTACAGGTGAATTGGGTAGGCTAAATTGTCCGTAGTGTATGAGTGTGGGTGTAAATGTGTGTGTGGATGTGTGGAAGGGCATCTGCTGCGTAAAAACTTGCTGGATAAGTTGGTGATTCATTCCGCTGTGGCGACCCCGGATTAATAAAGGGACTAAGCCGACAAGAAAATTAATGAATGAATAAAGAAGTCAATGGCTACAGGTTTTCAGCTTTCTTCAAAATATAAAAGATTGTGTTCAGTAGGGGGAAGAATCCAAAAATGGTTTGGAGCCAATTGAGGGAAATAATGGTGTAAATTGTATCCCTTTAGAAATATTATCCCTTTAAAAACAGACACGGCAGTTTTACACTCCCCAAAACACTGTATATTATTACTGTGCTTTCCTTTTTTTTTTTTTAATGTCGATGACAAAAATGCATAACAAAATTATGAAATATTAAACATAGCAGAATTTCTAACATTTCTAAAATCTAAAAAAGCCAAAGATAAAAAAATACAGCCTCCAAAACTAAATTATGAAAACAGAGTACATAAAAAAGATATACATAAGGTTAAGTGCAAAAATAACCAAAGAAATCATTGATAAAGACAAAATATACTGAAAAAACCCACATATGTTTATTAATTTAAAACCAATGTTATTATTATGTATTAATATGTTAATATTATGGCCTCTTACAAAAATTTTGACCCAGTCAATATTGCAGTTAAAAAAAAAAAAAAAAGTAAAATATATAAAATAAATATGAAATAAGTAAATAGAAACAAATGAAGTGCTAATTTGACTAAACAAATAAGATTATTCATGAATAAATAACATAAATTTGATCTATATTAAAATAAAAAAAATAATGGAACAAAATAAAAATTATAAAAAACTATGATCACAATAAATAAATAAATAAATAACAAATATATATTTATATATACACACCTGACAAAAGTCTTGTTGTTGATCTCAGTTGTAACAAATAATAACTTGACTTCATTTGGAAGTGGCAGAAGGTAGATTTTTCCAAAACATCTGTTGAACTGCAGTAGAACTCTATTTCTGTTCAGTAACAAGACTTTAGTCTAAGCAAAGTCAGACCTTACTGTCCTAATTAAATAATTAAAAGTCAAGGCATGGTCATATTTTATTGTGGTAAAATAATCTAGAGGCCTTTTGTCTTTCATATAAGCCACTTCTGATATCAAATGATCAACTAGACGTCAAGGTATTATTTGTTGTTACTAAAACTTGGATAAGCAACAAGACTTTAGTCAGGTAGTGTGTATATATACTGTGGTAAAGTTTGCTCTTACTGTGATCTTGCCCAGGTCGATGCCATAGTTGAGTGCGTTCCAGGCACACTGTTTATAATTGGGTTTCCAGGGCTCTTCAAACCTCTCGCTCACACACTCGCCCTTCTGCCCTTTGACCCCATCTCGGCCTGGCAGACCTGGAGTGCCAGGAATCCCATTGGCTCCCGGATTACCATCCCGTCCCGGAGTGCCTGCGGGCCCCTGCAGGCAGCCGGAGTACTGAAACACACACAGATTCGACACAAGCGTTTACAATTACAATCAAATTCACACTCAAAGCACAATGCGTGGTGGGCAGTATTAGAGTTTACATTTCTAGAGGAAGTAGCAGACCATCCAGGTATGAAGTAGCAATGACATCACTCAGGTCCAGGTCATTTTTTTCATAAATAAAATTTGAAGTTCTGAGAATAAAATCATGTCTGATATTAACTAAGATGCAGACTCAGGCAATGAGCTCTAGAGGTCACAGGTCAAACCTCTGCAAGACATGGCCCAAGCTAAAAATAAAGAAATTACAACTTCCAAGTGAAGTTTCTCAAACTAATTTCGAAAGGAGCACGTGATATGATTGACTCCAGCTGGCCACCCATCTACATTCATTAGTTAGCCAATCAGATTAATCCAAACTCATTATATGTAGCCTTGCTAGAGCTACTCCCTTATCTTTGTTTTCTGAAGAAATCCCTCATCCACCCCTTCTCCTCCTTTCCTCCTTTACCAAGAGGGAGCTCTCGAGAACCACCTGATCTCGTACTCCCCTCACATGATCTATGGACCAGGTCGGAGCCCTGGGCTCAACTATCTCCGAGCTCAGGGTTCTCTCCCGGGACAGCATGCCAAACAGCTGTCAAACAATATCTAAGTGTGAACTAAAACATGAAAACGGATTGCTTTACCCTCCCAGAAACACTGTAATATTACGGCGCTCTTATGTTTATGTCAAAAGGCAAAAACCCTATGGAGGCCGAGAGAGCTTAACATGCTGCAATTTAAGAAAACACATTGCAAAAAAAACGCCAGGAAATTGAGAAAAGATCCTCTTCTGTTTGACAGCATGTGTCGCAAAGTCTCACAACGCAAACAAATGAATAAAACATTTTCGCACTACAGTTTCAAATAGCATGAAATGTTTTCAAGCGGACCCTAAAACATGATGGACCCGGCTATTTAGGTTATTTAAGTTAATAAAATACAAAAGTCACGGGAATCGGAATATTAAAATAAACAAAAAAACTCACATTTTAAAGATTACCTACTACTTCACTGAGCAATAGGTGGTGTCTGAAATCGCATACTTTCATAATATACAGTACGCTAAACAGTATGTGAGCTGAGTATGTCTGAATTCACAAAATTTAACCTTCTACTTCTGGTGAGATTCTGAAGTGCGCATCGGATGGATGCAATGCTATCCCATGATGCACCACGAGTGAGTTCATGAACGGGAGTGAAGCAACTCAACTGACGTGGGTAGGTAAAGTGAACAAAATGGATGTAGTTTGTCCGAGATCCATTTATACTATTCACATTCATATATATATAGAAGGTACTTTTCTAATGGTTGAGTAGTAAATTCTAATACAAATGCTGTACCTACTGAGTAGTAGGCGATTTCGGATGTAGCCACTGTATTATTATTGTGCTTTTATTTAGTATTTATTTAAAAAATTTTATACAACAGTTTTGTCTGGTTCTCAAATCTGATTGGCTGATAGCCGTGCGATATTCTGCAATATCAACTCCTACAGCCTCTTTACCCTTTGTGTATTACTCCGCCCACATACAGCCAGCAAAAAGCAGACACTACAGATCTAAAGTTTAAAAGATGCTTGCTCAGCTGTTTAACTGTCAGCTTATGATTTGAATCCAACACGGAAGAAAGTAGTTCCTCATACAAAAGGGTTTTTGAGACTCTCCATGTTTGATTTTGTTTTTTTATAAACAATTATGTTGTCAAACTGTTGTATAAATGCATTATAACACTCGTAGCAGTGCGATATGGCTGTATATCGGCACTGGTGGGGGCACTAAGGCACTTGGCCTGCGGCCTCGTTCCATCGCACACCTCCCACCAGTGCCGATATACAGCCATATCGCACTGCTACTCGTGTGATATTGCTCATATATATATACATATGTGTGTGTATATATATACACACAAGTTGAAAATAAAGAAATTACAACTTCCAAATAACACTAAAAAATGAAAAGAGATTGCCTTAGCCTGCTAAAAAACTATATTGTTATGATTTATTTCTTATTTAATTCTTCTTCTTATTATTATTTTTATACAACTTCCAAATAACACTAAAATATGATAACAGATTGCTTTATCCTCCTAAAAACACTGTATTATTATTTTGATTAAATATTTTTTGTTATTATTATTCATTCATTCCTACATTCATTTTCTTTTCAGCTTTTCGGTTCGGAATGAACCGTCAACCCCTTCCAGCTGCAACCCATCTCTGGGAAACATTCACACACACTCATACACTACGGATAGTTTAGCCTACCCAATTCACCTGTACCGCATGTCTTTGGACTGGGGGGGAAACTGGAGTACCCTTAAGAAACTCACGCAAACGCGGGGAGAACATGCAAACTCCAACAGAAACGCCAACTGACCCAGCTGAGGCGCGAACCAGTGACCTTCTGGCTGTGAGGTGACAGCACTACCTACTGGGCCATAATATTATAATATTTTAGCCGATTTGAATGTTATCACTCGATTGAATGGGCGTTGTCAGTGGTTATCAGATGATAGATATGGGCCAGTAGGGGCCTTCTGCGCCGACAGCTCAAAAGGCTGTTATTATCAATCCACATGCGGCTGTAGGCGGAAGTTAATGAGAATTATTGATATTAATTATTAAATTTCCCATTTATTATATTTTATTAACGTCTACCCCTACCCCAACCCTAAAAATTAATAGTAAAACAAATAAGAAATACACAAGAGTGCAAAATTAACCAAATAAGTCCCTAATAAAAAAATTATATCCTGATAAATAAATCTTTTCAAATAAAAAAGTGTATTACTATATTTTAATATATTATTATTATACTTATTTACTTACTTCCAGGGCCATTTATATTGAAGTTGATAGTTAGTCACACCATATTTTTTGAAGTGAGTTGTTACCCCAACGCTCAACCCCCAAACTGGAAGACCAAGACATACACACATAAAGTATACTACGGACAATTATTCACCTACAGCATGTCTTTGGGCTATGGGGGAAACCTGAGCACCCGGAGGAAACCCATGCCAACAAAGGGAGACCATGCAAACTCCACACAGAAATGCCAACTGACCCAGCCGAGGCTCGAACCAGACTTTCTTGCTGTGAAGTGACTGTGCGCTACCCACTGCAACCTATTTTTTATTGTGGCCTCCCTAATTAATGTAAGTTTGAGCCAACATTGTAGGTGAAGAAAATTTAATTGGTGGGGGGTGGGATGACGTTGGATGTAGGGAATGTATAGAAGAATAGGTCAATAGGTGCCAGCTACCAGCAACTTTCAAAATAGCCTACTTTGTTCAACAGAAGAAACTCAAACAGGTTTTGAACAAGTGAAGGGTGAGTAAATGAAGAAAGAGATTTCATTTTTGGGTGAACTGTCCCTTTAAAACTTAATATATAGAAGCTAACAACACAAAAACATTTAATATTGATTTCAAGGGAAACAGCGGAGTGCTTAAATAGTGTATTTTGAGAGCCTGTAAGACGTATTAACAACCTCATCCAACTGTAGTTGATGCAATGCGTCTGGTATGAGCTTTGCAGTGTGGTCTCTGGTTACTGATGAAAATACCAGGCTACGGATGATTCTTACAGCCATGCCATTTCTGCACAATGGATGGTGACTGAGTCATCTGTCCATTATAACTGTGATTCATCGTCTGCTTCCTTCTCTGATCCCACAAAGTCTCAGATAAACAGCTTTAATAGGGCATTCATTGACATATGCACACATGGGAAAACTAAATAAGCTGAGTTCATATGTGCTACAGAAACATTACTAATGAATGACAGTGTTTAATTAGGCAGGAGAGCCTCATGTTAAGGTCTAATTATAGTTAAATTGGTATTTTTGAAATTAAATTGACAGAAGCTAGCAAAATGGACAGCAAACCAAAAAATGGTACAATTACTGTGTATAGTATATACAAATAATAAATAAATAAATAAATTATATATAAATAATTTTAGTTAAATAAAGGTTTTAAATATATATATATATATATATATATATATATATATATATATATATATATATATATATATATATATATATATATATATTAGCTTTAGTTTTGCTAAAAAGATTATGATTTCTAGTCTGTTGGTTTTTAAAACCTTTAACTAAAAACATTACCTAATTAAATGTTGAACGTTTACTTAATCAAACATTATTTAAATAAAAAACTTCAATTAAGAAATGCTAAAATACAACCAATGTTATTACATAAAAAAACGATATACTTACAACAGTTCTGTCTGGTTCTCAAATCTGATTGGCCGATAGCCATGCAATATTCTGCAATAATAACAGCCTTTTTACCCTCATTACTCTGCCCACATAGAGTGACAACAGATGAATAAACTCACAACAGTTTGACAAATATTGCAGCTGTTGGACAACATAATGTACTTTTGAGGCTTTCAGGTGAGAATTGCATGCAACTATGCAATCTTTTCAGGGTTAATTATTGTGATTTCACGACTGCAACAAAGAAATACTAGGAAATCTATGTTGATTGATGGTATTTCTTGCTGTTCAGCCCTATAATCGTAAAATGTGTGCAAAATCACCTGTTTTGTCATCATAGACATTACGCTAGAGAATCATTCAAACACTAGCTCTAAAGTGATGTTTGTGAAGTAGCAACATGTTTCTGCAGTTCTGACGTCAGCTGCAGAAATATATATATATATATATATATATATATATATATATATATATATATATATATATATATGAAGTCAGAATTATTAGCCCCCCTGAATTATTAGCCCCGCTTGTTTTTTTTTTCCCCCAATGTCTATTTAATGAAGAGCAGATTTCTTCAACAAATTTGTAAACATAATAGTTTTAATAACTCATTTCTAATAATGGATTTATTTTATCTTTGCCATGATGACAGTAAATAACATTTTACTAGATATTTTTTAAGACACTTCTATACAGCTTAATGGACATTTAAAGGCTTAACTAGGTTAATTAGGGTAATAAGGCAAGTTATTGTATAACGATGGCTTGTTCTGTAGACTATCAAGAAAAAAAATGCTTAAAAGGGCTAATAATTTTGTCCCTAAAATGGTGTTTAAAAAAATTCAAACTGCTTTTATTCTATCCGAAATAAAACAAATAAGACTTTCTCCAGAGGAAAAAATATTATCAGACATACTGTGAAAATTTCCTTGCTCTGTTAAACATCATTTGGGAAATATTTAAAAAAGAAGAAAAAAATTTGAAGGGGGCTAATATTTCTGACTTTAACTGTGTGTATGTATGTATATATATATATATATATATATATATATATATATATATATATATATATATATATATATATATATATATATATATACACATGTATGTATAAATAAAGCATAAAATACATATAAACATTTACATATAAAGCATTAATAAAATCAATAAAAACAGAAAAATTTGAAAATAATGATAATAAAAAGATAATAAAAGCTGTGACTAATACATAATGCAACACATTTTGCTTCGTTAGTTTTTGCATTAAATAAAATTAAATTATGGGGTGTTTCCCAGTACTGGGTTGTGACTGGAAGGGCATTTGCTATGCAAAACATATGCCACAATAGTTGGCGGTTCATTCTGCTGTGGTGACCTCTGATAAATAAGGAACTAAGCCGAAGGGACTTAATGAATGAATAATTGACTCAGTTGTAAAACATTACATAAAAAACACTGTTAAATGTTAAAACTAATTTAAAAACCCAGGCGGCACGGTGGCTCACTGGTTAGCACTGTCACCTCACAGCAAGTTCGAGTCCCGTCTGGGTCAGTTGGCATATCTTTGTGGAGTTTGCATGTTCTCCCTTTGATGGCATGGGTTTTCTCCGGGTGCTCCGGCTTCCCACACAGTCCAAAGACATGCGCTATGGGTGAATTGGATGAACTAAATTGGCCGTAGTGTACGAGTGCATGAGTGAATGAGAGTGTGTATGGGTGTTTCCCAGTACTAGGTTGCAGCTGAAAGGGCATCTGCTGCGCAAAACTTACACTGGAATAGTTGGTAGTTCATTCCGCTGTGGCGACCCCTGATAAATCAGAGACTAAGCCGAAGGAAAATGAATGAATAAAAAAACCCAAAAGCACAGATATAAGGTATCATTCATGCTAGTTTAATATGCTACTTGCCTTAGCAAATGCCACTAATAAAAGTCAAACACAGTGTGGAGCGTTTGATCTTCAACACCAGGCCTGAAAACCCAAGTCATTAATGCGGCAGAGACTGTGTGTGTGTGTGTGTGTGTGTGTGTGTGTGTGTGTGTGTGTGTGTGTGTGTGTGTGAGCAAAAACTGCATTTTAATGAACAGTAGCTCAGGAGGTGTAGATACTGCCAACGCCACTGATGGATGGCAAACGCCGCCAAAATGCCAGGTGGAACAACCATCGGGCTCTCCGATCAGGCAGAAACAATGCATGCATAATGGGGTGGCTATTCAGAGTTTGGTGCAAATGTCTGCGCATTAGAGAAACAGCCACACAATAAACATTTACACCTAGGCTATATCTCCATCTACCTGTTTTCATATGTATATTAGGAATTTGCATTATAATGCTGTATAGAAACAAGATGGGCATAAATTGTAAAAAAAATGCATGACTGAGTAGGATTAAATACAAAAGAGCTATGATACACTCACCGGCCACTTTATTAGGTACACCTGTCCGACTGCATGTTAACACACATTTCTAATTAGCCAATCACATGGCAGCAACTCAATGCATTTAGGCATGTAGACATGGCCAAGACGTCATGTCATAAAGCTCGAATCATCTCAGTTTCTTGAACATGACAATGAGTTCACTGTACTTAAATGGCCTCCACACTCACCAGAGCTCAATTCAATAGAGCACCTTTGGGATGTGTGACAAATCTGCAGCAACTGCGTGATGCTATCATGTCAATATGGACCACAATCTCTGAGGAATATTTTCAGTATCTTGTTGAATCTACGCCACAAAGGATTAAGGCAGATCTGAAGGCAAAATGGGTCCCACGCTGTACTAGTAAGGTGTACCTAATAAAGTGGCCTGTGAGTGTAAATTTCGAATACATTTTTTCATGTGCAATAAAAAAATCCATGTGATTCTGATCACAACAGGTGGTGTGATTGGATAACTAAAACTAAAACCAACTTTCTACGAAGCAATAAAGTCTTGCAGAACGCCACAGCGGAATGAACCGCCAACTTATCCAGCATATGTTTTACGCAGCAGCTGCTCTTCCAGCTGCAACCCTGTTCTAGGAAACACAAATACACTCTCATTCACACACATTCACTACGGACAATTTAACTTACCCAATTCACCTATAGCGCATGTGTTTGGACTGTGGGGGAAACCAGAGCACCCGGAGGTAATCCACAACAACACGAGGAGAACATGCAAACACGCTCAAACCAGTGATCTTCTTGCTATGAGGCGATCATGCTACCCACTGTGCCACTGTCAAGCCCCGAATTTATAATGTTATTATGCATTTATCAGGCCAAATTTACCCTCTTGAACACATTCGATGATTGCCTTATAAACTAAATCTCTCCCTCAAATAATTCCAAACATGTATGAGTTTCTTTTCTTCTGTTAAACGCAAAAGAAGATATTTTGAAGAATGTTGGAAACCGGTAACCATTGACATTCATAGGAAAAACAAAAACAATGGAAGTCAATCGTTTCAGGTTTTCTTCAGAATATCTAATTTTCCATTCAACAGAAAAAAACTCACGTGTTTGAATAAAATCTTGCAGAAATAATAAGCTTATTTTTCATTTATCATGCCAATTTTCCAGGAAGTGATCCCCCCCCCACTTAAACACATTTGCTGATTACGTTTCTTTATTTACAAATGTTTCATGCGATATTTCAATTTTGATTATAAAATAAATTTCACCCTCAAGTGGTTCCAAACCTGTAAGAGTTTCTCTTCTGTTGAATGCAAAATAAGATATTTTGAAGAATGTTAGAACGTGGTAACCACTCTAGTAGCAAAGAATTCTGGCCCAGATTTGGCAAAAAGCTGGCACAGCAGGCATTCATCCGGCACTGGCATACAGCATGTGGGCCAAACATGGCCCGGGTTTGGCAGAGGTGGCACCGTTTTTAAGGCGGCACACAAGATTTGGGCCAGATGAAAAATGTAGTATTTGGCCCAGATTTAAAAATTTGATAAGTGGGCCATGTGAGTTTGGCCAGTCTTGACCCCCTTTTAAAATACACTAAAATCATTTTTGAGTAAAGAAAAACAATTCTACCAATCAGGTCACTTTGAGAAAAAGCGTGCCCATAGTGTGCCTAAAGCGCATCACTCCATGGGTTTATCAATTTCATTGCAATCGTGACACACCAACCTATCTGGCCCAGTTCAGGCCCAGTTATGAGTTATTAACTTGGCTGAGACTTGTGTTTGGCCCTTGTCTGGAAGCCAGATTTGGTCCAGTCATGTACCGTAATTCACTGCGGCATGTGGGCCAAGCAAAACCTGATTGTGTGGGCCAGAGCTGGGCCAGAGAAATTTTGCTATGTGGGCATTGACATCCATAGACAAAACAAATACAGTGGAAGTTAAGGGTTACAGGTTTCCAACAATCTTGCAGAAATAACTATTTTATTATTAATTTATCATGACAATTTTCCAAGTAGTGACCCCCCCACCCCAATTTAGATTTTTAAATAAAGCTCCCCCTTAAGTAGTTCCAAACCTGTAAGAGTTTCCTTCCTTCTAATGCAAAAGAAGATATTTTGAAGAATGTTCACCGGTAACCATTGACATCCATAAGAAAAGCAAATACTATGGAAGTCAATGGTTGTAGGTTTTCTTCAGAATACCTTAACTTCCATTTAACAGAAGATTCAACAAGTGTGTGACAACTGAAGAATGAGCAAACGACAACAGAATTTTCCATTTTGTGTGAACTATCCCTTTAAGTCACCTGAGCCTCTTCTGTAAGAGTAATGCAGCTTCTAATCAGCATGCCCGCGAGCAGAGAACTGTGGAAATAAGGGCCCTTAAATAGGTAATAAATCTTCCCGATCCAGGCCACGGGCGAGCCAGGAAGCGAAATGTATTCATATTTATAAGCTCGCGGTGCTGCAACCCTGCCGGTGCGTTCGGCTCCGCTGCTCTTTTATTGACATAAACACACCTGAGTGTCCTGCAAACACACGAAGCATCGTTTTCGGCTTGCCAAGTTCATTAGTGATGCTTTCCAGACTGGTCTGAATGAGAAACGCAGCCTCGTGTAATCTACCCTCCACCGCCGGCCAATTCAAAAGGATTACCTTGGTTTTTCATTACAATGATAGATGTGCTGGAATGCTCACCTGATACACTCATTTACAATACACTTTTTTGGGTCGTACACTATAGCTACGATTCGAGCTAAGCCAGTTTTTTGGGAGTCTGTGATCAATAGTGCTTCTTGATTTATTTTGTATTGCACTGATTATGGTTTATGATAAGCTGTGCTAATTTGTTGAAGTCTTTCAGGTCTTATACTTTCCTGGGATAAAACCACGCTGTAGGTCATAAGCAGTGTTGGGCACGTTTCTTTAAAAGAGTAATTCGTTATAGTTACCAGTTACTTCTCACAATTAGTATCTGAGTTACATACAGTGGTGGAAAGAGTACCGTATTTTCCGCACTATAAGGCGCACCTAAAAGCCTTAAATTTTGTTATAAAACGGCCATGCGCCTAATAATCCGGTGCGCTTTATGTGTGCACGGAGTTCAAAAATCTGTCTAATCTGGACAGTTAGAAGACCAACTTGAATGAATTCGGAGCTTGCTGTCATTCCGGGAGGACTAACAAAAGAACTTCAACCGCTGGATATTGGTGTAGACGGCGTTTAAAGTGAAGTTGCGAGCTGCGTGGGAGCAATGGATGACAGACGGCGAACACACTTTTACTAAGACTGGTAAGCATGCCGGGCGAGTTACGCCACCATAAGTGAATGGATTGTGGATGCCTGGGCTAGGGTGTCTGCTTTAACTGTTGTCCGAGCTTTCGCAAAAGCCGGAACAGCCACCTGGCAATGAGACTGACTCCGACAATGATGAGAGAGAACCCGGCGTGTTTGATGACGAAACTGCCCAGCTGTTCAATTCAGACACAGAAGATGAGGACTTTGATGGATTTTTGGGAGAAGACTGATTGAAAAAAATAATAATGTGAGTGTATTGTTAAATAGTACAATAAAGTTCAACTAAACTATGTTAACTGTTTTGCTTCCATTACCTTTTTTGCAGACAGTGTATTTTAGCGTGCGCCTTATAATACGGTGCGCCTTATGTATGGGTCAAGTACAGAAATAGACCCCGTAATTGAGACTGCGTCTTATAATCCGGTGCGCTTTATAGTGCGGAAAATACGGTAGTGAAAAATCATACTCAAGTAAAAGTATCGTTACTTGCCCAAAAATATAGTGCAAGAAGAGTAAAAGTACCTGTTGTAAATATTAATTAAAGTAAGATTAAAAAGTAGCCCTTTTAAAAGCCCTTTGAGTATTAAGATGTTAACGGCTCATGTGTTTACATGTAAGTTGTGCACAGATGTGTAAACGTAACATTCTTTGGTGCCCACAACTTTGGTAACAAGGCAGCACGATCGGGCCAGTAACCATCCTGCTTAATGTCGCGAGCGATTCGCACTCTGGCCCTGGGCCATAGGGCAGTCCTTTTTGTTGAGCCCTGTATGTAGAAGCAATGTGACTTAAATTCAATAAACGGACCATTAAAAGGCACATAGTTTACCCCTTTTTTGATTTAATATAAATATTATGGTTCTTCTAAATGTGCCAGTTTAGGTTCAGTTCATAACACAATTTAGATTCTTTGATTATAATGTGCTATAATGTGTTATTTTGAGGGGTGTGTACACAGCTCACTGTTTTAGGGGCGTGTCCTTCACATGAAAATTAGTTTCAAATTCCCGCCCAACCTAACAAATGGGCGGAGCCAAGAGCTCCCCCCTGCTCTGTGTTTGCAACAGACAGGCTGACAGAGAGAAGCGAGCAGCATGAATGAGAGGATCCGCATTCAGCCGTACATGTACGCCTCGGACACAGACCAAGCAGAGACTACACAATCATTTGTGTCTTTGTACAGTTTTACAGCCAACTGTGTGCTAGTTCAAAGTTCCGAGCTTGTACACCGAAACTAATAACCACGCACATTGAATTAATTTTGACTGAGGCACCATATGACCCGCTTAGAGCCGCATCATGGCACACCAGACATGCACATTCACATGTTATTTAAAATGAAACTATTCAGATGGAGCTCTGTGGTGCGGCAGAAACATGAAGTGTCCTGAATCCTGGCTGGGAGCTACGGACAGCCGCCAACTTGAAGCGCCGTTGTGTGTACCCTGATAGAAACCTATGTTTAGAATTCTAAAATGCATGGCTCTGCGTGTCGCAGAGCGCCGCTTCTGGTGTGCAACCTGCAGGCAAGTTTGTTATTTTATTTCCAATGGAGGGACACTCACGTGAGGCAAAGGCGCTCACACTTTCCTTTGCACGCACCTAGTTAAAATCACTCTCACAGGGAGCTTCTGTGACCTTGAGAAAAGCAAATGGCTGAAGTTTAAGATAGACGCAATGAAAAGTACACTAGTTTGCAAACCTACCTACAAACAAACTAAGTTACAAACAATAATTCAGATTACAGCGATCACGTGGTGAATGCTGATCTTGTGTTGAGCCCAATGAGCCCGATGATCTAAAAATAGAGCAAGGGTGTTCCTTTAGTGACATCGCTTTGACTCACACGCTGAAAATGGCGGACGTGAAACAACAAACTGAGAATTAGGTGACACGTGCCTGTTAATCAATATTGGTAGGCAGGGGGACCGCACTCCTACGTCAAGTTGCAGTGGATCTAAAAACCGCTCCAATTGGTCCACAGTTTTTATATTGTTAAATTGAAAAAAAGGACTGTGTGTTTATATCACCCCAATATGACGGCCTATACACTATACTTACACACAAGTCTGTTAAAACAGCTTGAAAAGTAGATTTTTCACTATAGGTGCCCTTTAAAATAAAGTGACCCAATATTCTCTCACAAATGTGTAATAAAAGGACATTGAGATTGGCAGAAACACAAAACGGCCTCGAGAAATGGCACGTATGAAAAAATGTGCCCCCGTAATGTATTTGACATTTTCAAGAATGCAAACTGCGCCCTCTAGTGGATTTGTGAAAACTAGAACTCCAAGAAGACGTATTATAGGATACATATTTCTCAGTTCTCAAAAATGTAGCCCTGGGCACATATTTCCAATGAGCCTGGGTTGTTATTCACATGAACCTTTTTTCGCACAAGCCCAAAACCACTTCAAGCTAATTAAAGGATTTTTATTTGAAATTTGCCATCTCCATCATCACTCATTTCTCATATGATACTTCAAAATGCGCATTAACTCAGGCTGATGAAAAAAATCGCCATTGGCTAAACCATAGATTGTGTCAAAGCCAATTTAAAAGGATGAACAGGAACATGTTGAGAAGTCAGATAAAAGTATTTCATTTTGCAGTGCATATTCAATATATCAAGCAGGTAGCAGATTGAATGCGCTGCACTTCTAGTTACTGATTTCAGATTAATGTGAATGTCACTGCTGAAGGACGATCCATTGAAGAGCATCTCCATCCCGAAAACTCCACCAACTGACAAAAGTGGAGAACAAACCTTGGCCACACATAAATGTTAGTTTTCATCAACTAGCATAAAGCACGTCTGAGGCCTTGAAAGCTCAATCACATACATTAAGAACATGATTCACACTTATAAGGAATAACTGAGTTTTGTAGAATATCAGACATGTGTTTTGCTGGTTATGTCTGGACTATTCAAAGTTAAACTTTGTTACGTGCTGATGAAAATGCAGATGGTGATGCTGGCAAGATTGTTGAATAAAATTATGCAAAAGATGAATATTAAATTTGTCTTGAATTGGGCCTCGGGAGATTTTAAAGCAATCAAGGAATGAAACGAGGCGAGGAATTTTTAACAGCTAACAGCTGTAAATTCAATTGACTCTGATGACGAGACAGAGAGACGATGTTCAGAATGCAGAGCTAGAATAATACGCACAGTTCATTCACATCCATAGATATAATGTTAAACTGAACACCTTACGCAAAGATCCTTTCTAAAGTTGTTTCCACGTGAGCAAATCACTAATTTAGTCATTAATAATTGTAAATCTTAAAAACAAAATTTATTTGGAAAATATATTTATATATTTTTTTGGAAGGATTTTCCTGACAGGATTAAAAAACTTTTTAATGATCAACCTTTTTTATAGTATGAGAATAAATTATTTATTAATTATTCATTTTATTATTAAAATTCTTTATTAAATTTCTTTAACTTTATTATTTTTCACAAACCGCTACACCATAAAAATATCAGTTTACAGGTTTAGTATTTTGTGATCGCCAAGTATTTTCAGTTTATTTGCCGTTGTAATTTGCATTATGGGATGTTGATCTCTGCTCTGTCGACTTTTGATGTTGAAAATTCAATTCTACAATTTAACAAAGTGACTTTTATTGACATTTCAGTACTTTAAAATAATATAATGTATAAGAAATAATATATATATAGAGATAAATAAGTATCATATGAGAAATGAGTGATGATGGAGATGGAAAATTTCAAATAAAAATCCTTTAATTAGCTTGAAGTGGTTTTGGGCTTGTGCGAAAAAGGGTTCATGTGAATAACAACCCAGGCTCATTGGAAATATGTGCCCAGGGCTACATTTTTAGAACCAAGAAATATGTATCCTATACTACGTCTTCTTGCAGTTTTAGTTTTCACAAATCCACTAGAGGTTGCAGTTTGCATTTTTGACAATACCGGGGCACATTTTCTCATACGTGCCATTTCTCGAGGCTGTTGTGTGTTTCTGCCAATCTCAAGGTCCTTCTAGTACATGTTTGAGAGGGAATATTGGGTCACACTTTATTTTGATGGTTTGTTTGGTGAATTTAAAGTTGTTTCCACGTGAGCAAATAACTAATTTAGCCATTATTAATTGTTAATCTTTAAAAAAAAAAATTACTTGGAAAAGAATTTTTTTTGTTTTGGAAGCATTTTCCTCACAGGATTAAAAAAGGTTTTTAATGATCAATTATTTTTTATAGTATGATGAGAATTTTTTTAAATTAATTATTCATTTTATTGTTAAAATTCTTTATTAAATTTCTTTAACTTTATTTTTTACAAATCGCTACACCATGAATTTATTAATTTAGCCTACCCAATTCACCTGTACCGCATGTCTTTGGACTGTGGGGGAAACCGGAGTACCCGGAGGAAATCCACGCGAACGCAGGGAGAACATGCAAACTCCACACAGAAACGCCAACTGAGCCGAGGATCGAACCAGTGACCTTCTTGCTGTGAGGCGAACGTGCTAACCACTGCGTCACTGCGTCACCACTACACCATAAAAATATGTTAACAGGTTTCATATTTTGTGATTCCCAAGTATTTTCAGTTTATTTGCCGTTGTAATTTGCATTATGGGATGTCGATCTCTGCTCTGTCGACTTTTAATGTTGAAAATTCAATTCTACAATTTAACAAAGTGACTTTTATTGACATTTCAGTAGTTTGAAATACTACAATGTATAAGAAACAATATATATAGAGAGAAATAAGTCTGTAAAACAATAATTCATTCAGCTGTGGCGACCCCTGATGAATAAAAAGACTAAAGCTGAAGAAAAAATTTATAAATTAATTTAACAATCTAAATTTAAAGATTTTATACACCCATCGGCCACTTTATTAGGTACGACTGTCCAACTGCTTGTTAACAACATCGGGTGCCACTATTGTCAGCTATGAACAGGAAACTGAGGCTACAATTCACACAGGCTCACCAAAATTGGACAATAGAAGATGAATGAAAAATGTTGCCTGTCTGAGGAGTCTTGATTTTTGGCTGCGACATTAGGATGGTAGGGTCAGAATTTGCCGTCAACAACACGAAAGCATGGATCCGTCCTGCCTTGTCTCAGCAGTTCAGGCTGGTGGTGGTGTAATGTTATGAGAAACATTTTCTTGGCACACTTTGGGCCCATTAGTACCAATTGAGCATTGTGTTAACACAGTGGAGCTTACTTTGTGATTATGCTTGGTGTTTCTTTGGTGCAATGAGATTCTGTCAGTCTCGTCCTCTTTTGTAAAGATGAAGCGGTATTTCTCGCCTTAGCCTTACGTTTCCACACACCTATTTTAATGCTCATTTTGGATTTGTGCATAAAAATGATAGATGGAAACATCATGATGCACATAACTTTTGAAAATACGCACATAACTGAGAAGGATAAACTTTTATTCAATAGAAAATATGCGCATAAACTACGATGAAAACACTTACTGAACCAATTACAGTATGTGCATTAAAAAAGGCTTGTTATAAGAGATCCTATGATGATAAAAATATGTGTGAATGGACAAACCAGCAGGCTGAGTACACTAAAACACGTCTTAATTGTTGTATTCCTCATTCATTTTGAAACACCTTAACTGTTTCAGAATTAATGTTATTATATTATTATTGACCTCCAGAGCATCTGGAGCGTGTTAAGAGCTTCTGTTCTCCGCGTCTCATGGCTGTAAACGCCCCCACGTGTTCATTGAGTGTCAGCATTGTCTTCTGAGGTGGAAGTACGTTTATTAAGTAAAGAAAAGATTGACGCAGCTTCTTCTACCGCAATAAATTCTGTTTTTACTGTTGATATTTGGTGCCGGTTTAATCAGGAAGTGATGATTTTCTTCTCTTTGACTTGTTGGATGGAAACTGCTTTATTCGCATATATCATTTATGCGTTACTGCAGTTTTTTCACATTAATTTAATTAAAATATTTGGATGAAAAACAGCTATTGCCTACATTTCAGTCACACAAAGAACAAAGTCACGTACGAGATTGTCTTGCCTTTTTTATTAAATAAAGCTTAAATTCACCAGATCAAACCTGGAGCTCTTTTAAGAAATTTTAGTAAATCACATTAAAATTGGTACATTTAAATTGCAAACCACAATTTTGATCAGATAAATTGCAATTAGATTTATTTTTTCTGCAGCCCTTATTTCATAAGGGCAAATTCAGAATATTTTACTTACAATGCACACAACTCACAATTACAGGTCACAATTACTTGTGCACTTGCAGATAAAAAGTCACAACTACTTTTTAAATTTAGAAATAAAGAAACATGCTTCCATAATTTTCACTTCCTTTAAATTATTTACTTAAAAGAAATAGTATTTTCTTACATATCCATTTAAAACTCCAATAAAAAAAGCATACAGTATACTACAGTCAGTGTATAGACATTGGCCTGCAATAACTGAATACACTAGGCTAATTCAGCAGATGAAAACGGTACTGTAATGTAGATAGTCCCAGTGGAGACTGTCTAATACGTCATTCTCATTGGCTTCCAGCACACTGTTTAGAAGCAGTTCACTGTGCGTGGGTTTTGAGCAGAGTTTAAACAGCTTTGTCACATGCTTTTTAAGAATCAATCCATTGTTACCGCTCGGTTAACCGGTCCCCAAGACTCATATTCTTCTCGCATCTGCAAAAATGAATCTGGCATTGTTCAATATTGGCAAAAGGCTTTAGTCAATAAGGGGAAAAACTTGCACCGTCTGCAGGAAATCGCAGTTGTAATATTGATTCCTTAAAGAGACAGAATCAGCCGGCGTAGCCAATTATTTTACAGTCACTCTTGCGCTTAAAAGTGAAGCACTCTGATGTGATGAGCTCCTTCAGATAGCTCAAAAGAGTCTTTAAAACTTAGAAAAGAGTTTTTAAAAGACAAAGTCCAGATATCTCCCTTTTTAGTCGTGGACTGAAAACTTCTAATGAGCAATTCCATCCAAATGTCAACCTTTCCACGAAAAAAAGAAAGTTTTCACCAAAATAGCGAAACCCTTTTTAAGTTTTTACATTTTAATACATACATTACTGGAGAGCATTAAATACGTCCCAGGAGCTCCCCCCCCCCCCTTTTTTGCATTTTTTGTTTTCACAAGGCCACCAGAGGCCACTTTGTATGCTTTTTGAGATCTCAAATTTCTCTCACGAGTGTTCTTTGCACCTGCTTATCTCGTGTAAATCCACCAGAGGTCGCTGTCGACTGACCAATCCACCCCACCGACCCCCTTCCCAAAACCCAACCGATAGTGTTTTCAAAAGCACGATAAACCAGCACCCACCCCCTTCCCTAAACACAACCGATAGTGTCTTCAAAAACACAAATTGACCAGTGTCCACCCCTTCCCTAAAGCCAACCGACATTGTTTTCAAAATCAATGGAGAAAATTAGATTTTTGGATTTTTACAAAATTTTTAGATTTTACTATATTCTAACGCTGTTATTTACTTGTATATCTTTTGGCTTTTGGTTTTGTCTTACCTGTTTTCTGGAACTGTTCTTTGCCAGACTCGAACCCTGTTTCTTTATATATATATATATATATATATATATATATATATATATATATATATATATATATATATATATATATATATATATATATATATGTAAACAACCCTCTAGTAATATCATCCTGCTTCTTTAGATGATCAGAAAAGTTTGCATTCAAGTATAATATCAAACATTTCTCATCAAATGGTCACACTTTAATTTAAATGTACAATTCTCGCCATTAATAAACTATTAATTAAGACTTTTAGCTCATTATACTACTAATATTCTGCTTATTAAAAATTAGTAAGGCAGTAGTTGGGTTTAGGTATTGGATAGGATTAGTGATGTAAAATCATACATAAGTATGAATAAACTGCCAAAATCATATTAATAGGCAGGTAATCCCCACATAGTGGTTCCTAAACTAAAGTATAATAATAAGAAGGAAAAACATTTATATAATTAAATATTAAACAGACAAAATGATCATAAACTTTTTTTGCCCTTAAGTAAAAGCAAAAAAGTGGATCACACTTTATTTTAATGTGCAATTCACGCTTTAAGCACAAGTTGATAATTAGTAGTTAGTAAGGTAGTAGTTGGGTTTAGATATTGGATAGGATTAGTGATTTTGAATGAGATCATACTTTATAAGTGCTAATAAACAGCCAAAATTAAATTAATAGACAGATTATAAGTAGGCCCACACGAAATCTGCGCACGCAGAATTACGCAGACTTCTAGCCCATCGATTCTGTTTATTTACTTTTGTAAATGTGTGTAAATGTGTATTTATTCAGTTTTTAAACTTATTTCAGTATAATTATTGACTAATACGAAAATATTCATGATTTATTTACAATACAGTTTATAAAGTCATATTAGTAGATATATTATATGAGAGACTTGCTTTGTTTACCAAATAAAGTGGATCTAATTGGATTTGTATTGTAAAGATTACATAAAAGTTAAAAAGGTATTACTTTTTATTTCATACATTAAGATATTAGGTATGATACTTCCAAAATAATTCTGAATAAATCCGCAGATTTTTAACACAATTCTGTGCAGAAATTAAAAAAAAAATGTCCACAGATTCCGTCTGGCCCAAGTTATTAGTCACTAGATAATGGTAAGAATTGGTACTTAAACTAAAGTGTTACCAATCAAATTTACAACATGAGTAAGTGATCTGACCTATACATAAATCAACATTTGACTAGAATTTTAGGAAAACCATTTATATAATTAGTTAGTGCAACCTATGAGCAATTATTTATTTTTTAACGCATTTACAGAAGATGATTATACACTTATTTTGCGCTTAAGTAAATGCAAAAAAAAGTGGATCACACTTTATTTTAATGCGCAATTCACATTATTAACAAACCATTAACTAAGACTTTAAGGACAATAAACCCATAATTAACTGCTTTTGAATAGTTTGTAAGGTAGTAGTTATGTTTAGGTATTGGGTAGGGATGTAAAATAATATAATACTTTATGTGCTAATAAACAGTTCATGAGTTAATACTATTCAGGCAATGAGAAAGTAGTAAATGGTGTGAATTGTTTAAATGTTACCAAAAAGTGACTGAAATTATAAAATATGAGTCTTACTTTCTCTATGTAGTCGACATCCTTCTGGCGCAGACCTCTGGTTTTGATTTTTTCTGCTTCGTAACATGTAAATAATAGGCAGGAGATGAGCAATATTTGTGTGTTGAAGTGTCCCATGTCTGAGCGGTTTGAGAGGACGAGGAGTCTTTACATCTGTTGAGCTCTAGATGGAGAGAGAGAGAGAGAGAGAGAGAGAGAGAGAGGTGGAGTTGATCTCTCCAGAGACCAATTACTCCCAGAGCGCAGCTGAAACCTCCATCTACATGCAGAATCTCAATATAATGGGTTATGATATGACATGAAACAAGAATCAATATTTCTGATGGTCACATCAGTGTCTACTGATGTTTGGCACAGGTGGGATGACCTTTGACTTTTTTTCCCCATCTTCGTACCTGCCCAATTATGTTGTTACAGTCATGCTGATTTTTATTTCTTGCAATTCTGAGTTTATATGTCACAAGTCTGACATTATTCCCAGCTATTCTGGCTGTTTTCCTTCACAACAGACCATTATTTCCTCATAATTGCAAGATAGCAAACTCATGATTGCAGTTTTTTGTAACTTAAATTGCTAAGATGTGTTAGTGTGTTGCATTTAAAGTTAAAGTTTTAAAAAAAAAATTCCGACTGTCTTACACTTCAGACAGAATTGTGACTTTATTTCTTGCAAATCTGAATTTCATGCATCAGTTATGACATTCTGACTTTCCTTTTGCAACTGTCAGCTTTTCTCTTGCTTTTCCCCCTCAGAATTGCTTCATGAACGCAGCTTTTGGAACGTTTATTACAGGATACAAGATATGGTGGGCAGGTCAATTGATAAAATTGGTTGGGTTTAGGGAAGGAGAAGGGTGGGTCAGTTGATTGGTCGGACGGTCAGTCAGTCATTCATTCTGTCATTCAGTCAGTCAGACAGACAATCGTCAGCGGCCTCTAGTGGGTTTATGCGAGAACAGCAGGTGCAAACTGCACTCACGAGAGAAATTTGAGATATGAAAAAGTGCACACAGCGGCTTCTCGCAGATTTGTGAAAACAAAAACTGCAATAATACATACCCCCCGGTACGCATTTCGTGCTCTCCAGAAACGTCCACAGGGCTAAGTTTTCAGAATGAGCCTGGGTTGTGATGTTTACTTGCAATTGGTTATAACAATTATGCATGCTGCTGTCACGATCACCAGCGATCTTGCATTTGCAGAACACTAGAGGACTATAAATCTGTCACTTTAATGAACTACAGATCCCATTTTGCACTTCACTCACACACCTGACCCAGATTCCAGCTGATTGCAAAAACGTAACAAGTGGACTATAAACACAGCACACACACACACACACACACACACACACACACACACACACACACACACACACACACACACACACATTGTTGTCTTGTTTGTCTGTAGCATTACAAAGCATAACCTAGTTTAGCCCTTGTTTTGTTCTTTGTTTATGCTGTTAGCCGCCTGCACCAACTACTGTCTGTGACCACAACTACACTTTTGGAGTACCCACATGAAACAGTTTGTTCCTGTTGACCATTGCCTGCCTGACAACAATTCTTAATAAACTGCGTTTGGACCCTCAACTCTGTTGTACCCTGACTCCTTTTGTTACAGTATTTTACATTACATTTTTTTTTTGTTAAGTCACTTTTTAAATTTGTAAAAAGTCGTGCAATCAATTTTGTGTAAGGATGGTATTAAAAAAAAATAATAATAATATTTATATATATAAAAATATATATATATATATATATATATATATATATATATATATATATATATATATATTAAGTAATATTAAGGAATGTTTATTTTTTAATTGATGTAACCTGATGATTTTTAATCAAAATAACGTCCTCTCCTTCTTCAACTGCATCTATAGTCTGATTGGCGTTTACGTACATGAAGGTGGGAGCAACCTGTCAATTTTTTTTTTCTTGTTCAACAAGCTGCCACTCAGATATACACTACCTGACAAAAGTCTTGTCATCAATTCCAATTGTAGGAGCAATACATAATAACTTGACTTCTAGTTGATCATTTGGAAAAGTGGCAGAAGGTTGACTTTTCAGATGAATCATCTGCTGAACTGCATACCCATCATCACAAATACTGCAGAAGATCTATTGGAACCCACATGGACCCAAGATTCTCACAGTAATCAGTCAAGTTTGGTGAAGGAAAAATCATGGTTTGGGGTTACATTCAGTATGGGGGCATGCTAGAGACAGGATACAGGATATCGTTGTATGGATGCAGTTGTCCAAGCCCATGGGAGTCTTACACAATATTAATGTTTTTTCCACTGCACCATGACTTTATATTGCAAACTGGACATTATATCTGTTCAGTGACAAGACTTTTGTCTGAGCAAAGAAAGACCTTACTGTCCTAATTAAATAATTAAAAATTAAGGCATGCTTATAATTTATTTTGGTCAAATAGGCGTAATCTAGAGGCATTTGCCTTTCATATAAGCCACTTCTGATACCAAATGATCAACTAGAAGTCAAGTTATTATTAAGTTATTATTTGTTGATCCTAAAACTTGGATAGGCGACAAGTCTTTTGTCAGGTTTGTTTTGTAACATCTCTTTTCTTCAGATGTTTTGTCTAAAAGCATGAAATAAATAAATCTCCCTAGTTCACTATTTTAAATCTCAAATTCTCATTTGCATACATTCAAATTTGCTATGCAAATGTGTTTTGAGAGAAGAGGAGACATCAATTTAAGTTTTGTGGGTGGAAATATATTCCTCTATTCAAGCTTTGTTTTTTTAAGTATGCTCGGCATCATGCTGCGCACAGCATTAGTTCTCTAACATTCATATTTTATGATCAGATATTTGTCTTAAAATAACTTTGTAATCTCCTCTGATAATTGAGCAGGAAGTCATCCTGCACTTTAAAGGTCTAGCAATAATTACAGAGTTGAGAGTTTTTTCAAGCACTTCTGAAATCAGGAAATAGTTCAGTTCTACCAACGTACAGCAAGTCTCTCTCTGTCTCTGTGAAAATGTTTGAATAAGAAAAATACTAAAGCTTAAACTGTTGTTTTTAAACATTTTAAATTTTAGATTATTCCTCACACAAAGCCATACATGAAGTGATGCTTAGAATATAGAGCAATAATAAAAATGAAATAATCAAGATATTAATCAAATGCACTGATCAAAAAATATAATAAGAATAATATATTTTCTGATGTACTGGTGTAAAACGTTTGATGGCTGGAGTAATGATGCAAAAAAAAAAAAAAAACCATTGAAATTCAAATGAACACTGGGAGATAGGGAACAGATGCCAAATATTACAAAAGGAGAGTTCACAGTCATCATGGTGGGAATCTCAGTGACAGCTTGAGTCATCTGAAAACACTGGAAAACTCCCAATATTCAAACGAGTGGGCCAATATAATGACTAAAACAGCCTCGTATGAACGTTTACTTTACAAATTACATATTAAGGACTAAGCAGGGGTCCCAGTATGAACCCCAGTATGGGAAGGTTTTTGGTCTTATGAGACAATAGCCGCGTTTCCACTATCGCGCCTAAAGCGAGCGAGCCAGGGCGAGCCAAGGCCAGTGGCGTTTCCACTGTCACTTCCGGGGCCTAATCGGGCCAAAGCGGGGCTTTCTCGGGGCCAACAGCCAGCCTTTTTCGGCCCGCCGAATACCTTGGGCCAAGGAGGGCCAGCCGGGGCTTCGGGGCGGAGTGAAAGGAGAGGCGGGCACAGTTTTCCGATCGCACTCGAGTACATGCGCCAAACAAATAAATAAATAAGGTCAAGAAAACATCTGGAACAAATTATAGGCTGGGGTCTTTTTTGCATATGATCGCCCTTAAGTTTCTCTTTTAAATGTAAGGTTGTTGCATACAATGATCTTTCTTTGCTGCATCTTTGATGTTTCAATAACGCATAATAATCTTTACACCATATTAAAGACACAGCAGACAGTAAAGGATTTCAAGAGGTTTTGTCAAGTTTAATACTGTGTGTGTTTTTGCGCGTTTAGATGCCTGTGTATGTGTGTGAGACCGAAAAAAGAGCGCTCCATTCATAGCTCTGTTGATGCCGCGAGCGGCTTTTTTCTTTTATTTTTATTGTTTTAATTTATTTTGGAGATAATACACTATATGAATACAACAGTAGGACATTAAACTTTACAAATTTCATGTCCACTTTTGTAGGCTCAAAACAATAGTGTAATATCTAGATAAAATAGCCCTATATTGAAATAATTTAAAGAATTACAAATATTAGATAGGCCCAGAGGTGTGGACTCGAGTCATGTGACTTGGACTCGAGTCAGACTCGAGTCATGAATTTGATGACTTTAGACTCGACTTGACAAAATATAAAAAGACTTGCAACTCGACTTGGACTTGAACATAAATGACTTGGACTTTGACTAGGACTTGCCCCTATTGACTTGTAAAGACTTGCTGCTTCCCATGAAAAGCCCAACGATAAAAAAGTATGTTGACATGGACCGCTCTCTCTCTCTCCCCGTTTATGTGTGCGTGTGTGTGACAGCATGCGCGCGCGTGTGTGTGAGCATGCGCGCTTTCGGCATGACGTCCAATCGAAGCACGGTAGATTGTTTTGATTCGACAGTATCCAACGTGACTACTATGAGGCGCCGGAGTGGACAAAAGTCAAGCGAACGCAGAGAGAATTTGAACTTGAGATCGAGCCAATACTCGCGTGCCAATACTCGCTCTCTCTCTCTCTCTCTCTCTCTCTCTCACACACATACAACATACACCTCTCTCTCTCTCTCTCTCTTTCTCTTTCTCTCTCTCTCTCTCTCTCTCTCTCTCTCTCTCTCTCTCTCTCTCTCTCGTGCATTCAGTCTCTTTGCGTTCGCTTGACTTTTGTTTACGATGGCGTCTCATACCTTTAGTGCTTTTGCTCTCACGGGATCCTCCTGTTAAACTGACCCTTCGCTAAGCCACGCCCAAAAACCGCCACCCACCAATCGCGGCTTACCAATCGTAGCTACGGGCAGAGGCTCTGTCAAGCTTTCGAGCGAGGGAAACAAGCCAAATCGTTGCGCAATTGGATTGTGAAAATCTGACACCCGCTATCCTAAAAGTTTGGACTGGGTGGTGGGATTTTTCCCTTTTCAAAACCAAAGCCCAAGAGGAGAAATGCCAGCGTGGATCAAGCTGTGTGAGGGGCGGTAAAGGAGTTAAGCTAAGTTGGTTTTGTTTTCGATATTCACATTCAATGATAGGTGGCAATAACTCACACTCCTCTTATCCTAAACAGATCTAAACTGTGTTTCTTTAAAAAAAAAAAAAAAAAAAAAAAAAAACAAAGCAGGTTATGCTTCCCAGCGGTCTTTTTCTTTTTTTCCACTCGATATTATGAGCCAGGGCTCGACAATAAGGACTGCCCGATGGCCCGGGGCCAGCGTGCGAGACACTCGGGCCAGTGTACAAAATGTTACTGGCTCGATCGGGCCAGCTGCTGCCTTGTTGCCTGCCAGATCGAGCCAGAGCTGTGCTGCGACTGTCTGTCAATTGTGTGCAAATACAATCTTACGGTGCTTTCACACATAGACGTTTGTTTCGGAATCTGTCTCGTTTCACCCGTTAGCGTGTTTTTTTAGCATATATCCAGCAGTTGCGCTCGCTTCCGCGCCAAATCAATCAGTCCAAGATCGCCTGAATGAGACGCGGTCTCTGTCCTATCGAGCGTATCGATTGTAGCGAGAAAACAAAACAATGCAACGAACTAACGACCCAGGCTATATCACAGTGTATCATGATCGTGTAATAGCCATATATACGGCTATATGAAGAGGGAATGATGAGCAGGGCGAGATGTCATTCTTACCGGTAAATGCGAAAGTGAAAGCATGCTGAAATATTACCGAGAGCTGTTTGTCCAGCCTGATCTCGGTTTATCCGTCAGGAAAATTGACCGAAATTACTATCTGTTAATTTTTCCATATTTTAATCGTATAATATGTTGTATTAGGCCTGTTGTTTTGTTCATTTCCGCACTGACAGCTCGAAAGAAAGATTTACATTGATCTGATGCAGTCTCGGTTCATCTGCTATGTCTCTCTATAATTTAAGCCTAAAATACAGAATTATAGTCAACGTTTCTTTAATAGATTGATTAATTCAATTGATCGATTTCTACAAAACCTGACAATTGAAATGAGGCTCTGTATATATGAGAAAGTCTGACCTCGATTTGTATTTGGTGACGATGTCTGTGGGTTGTTAAAATTAAAGTGCACATTTTCACTTATAAAATATTCTATACACAATACACAAAAGTTTGGGGTCAGTATGATTAAATATGTTAAACAAGCTTCTTCTGCTCACCAGGGCTGCAATTATTTCATCATAAATACAAATTGTGAAATGTTGCACTATAAAATAACTGTTCAAAAGTAGTTTATCATTTAATTTATTCATTTATTCCAGTGATTTTAAAGATGAGATTTCAGCTTCATTACTCTAGTCACATGATCCTTCAGAAATCACTAATATTAATTATTATTATATTTATTAATGGTAATAGTTATAAAATCAATAATGTCTGGAGTAATGATTTCATTTGAAACTAAATACAATAACAAAGCAGTTATTTAAAATTTTAATAAATATTTAACAATTACACCTTTTTTACATTTATAAATATAGCCTTGATGAACTGAATAGTTTTCCTTAAACATTTTAAAAAATTACCGTAAATATATATACAGATTTATTATCCCCCTTTTGTTTTTTGTTTTTTCTTTTTAAAATATTTCCTAAATGATGTTTAACAAAGCAAAGAAATGTTGATATTTTGTCTGATAATATTTTTTCCTCTGAACAAAATCTTATTTGTTTTATTTTGGCTAGAATAAAAACATTTTTTTAACCATTTTAAGGTAAAATTTATTAGCCTCTTAAGCTAATTGTTTTTCAGACTGTCTACAGAACAAACCATCATTATACAATAACTAGCCTAATTACCCTAACCTGCCTAGTTAACCTAATTACCCTAGTTAAGCCTTTAAATGTCACTTTAAGCTGTATAGAAATGTCTTGAAGAATATCTAGTAAAATATTATTTACAGTCATCATGACAAAGATAAAATAAATCAGTTATTAGAGATGAGTTATTAAAACTATTATGTTTAGAAATGTGCTGAGAAAATCTGTTCTCTGTTAAATAGAAATTGGGGAAAAAAATAAACAGGGGTGCTAATAATTTAGGGGGACTAATAATTCTGAAATCAACTGTGTGTGTGTGTGTGTGTGTGTATACACACACACACACACACACACGCACATTCAAATAGCGATTAACTTCTTTTTTTTTTTTGGTGGGGCCAGTGAAAATTTGGGCTGGGCAAGTAAAAATCAGAACCACTGGCCCGATCGGGCCAGTAGAAAAAATCCTTAGCGTTGAACCCTGTGAGCACTGCTTAGTTTAAACCCTCGCTATTGTAACGCATATAAATACATACACTAATATTTGCTGGTAGGAAAAATCTATTTGTTCACTTCTGTTATTTATACTTTAATGTGCATTTCAATTTTTTTCTTCCACTTAACTGCAAATTTGAATAAAAACTGGATAAAGAGCACACAAACATGCTGACAGTAATAGGTACTGTACACTGTTATGGGTCAATGATGCTTATATTCGGCACAAATCCATCAGTTTCTTAGGTTATTAGATTATTTTATAATTTCACCTCTCCTGCTGTGCATGAACTATGCTGTTGAATGTTCAGCGTATGAGGTGGCTAGGCTAACCTTGCTTCAATTTTGATAAAATTATTTTCTAATCAGTTGCTATAATGTTGTGAATATACCCCTGTAATGTATACTGCAGTCCTCTTTTGTCTGGCTTTCTCAGAAATCTCACCTGTTTGCCAAAAATGACTAATTAAATCCTTGGGAATGTCTGACACCAGCGCATACACACTGTAATAGATGTGCCAGGCATGAAAGCTTGACAGGCGTAGCAACAGTAACTAAGGAGGGCGAGGCTTAGCGAAGGGTTATTCCAAGAATGTTGATATGGTTTCTTTCTTGCTTTACTATTTATTAACAATACACAAAAAACTAAAAGGTTAAGGTAAATTCTTTAATAAATTCTAGTGTTTTTGAGTATTATACTTGTTGTATACTTGTATTATACTTATGTTTTAGGCTAGTATTATTTATGACTTGTTAATTAATGCTTCATAATACAGTAGTATTACCAATAGTGAACAGATAAAATAATACAAAGTGTAGTTTTAACTACAGTAAAGTGTAGTGATTTGTAGTATAAAATACCCTATATTGTAAAATAATACAGCACTGGGTAATTTGTTTATATTACACTTGTGTTACCATAGCAACTATAGTATTACCACAACTGATCAATTGAAGTTCTTTACTGTAGTAGGCTACTGTTCAAAACACAGTACATGCCAATATACATGTTCAGGGGCCCTGTGGCACAGCTTTCCTCAAAATGAAGAGGATGACATGGAAAATGTCCTCCACAATCTCATCAGTAAAGTGGAAGCCAGCAGACACTAGTTTACTTTATTTTAGCTGCCACGATAAAATGAGATTGATAGTGAGATATTTTTGAAGAGTGAATAGTACAGTAGGCTATAATACCTTATCAAGTGTTTCCTTATTTTTATCACAGTTACATTTCTGCTTGCATTAGTTTTTGTTTAAATGCTTTTAAAATAAAATGTATTCTTTACATCCAACATCTATTCCAGAGGTGCCTTATAGTGGTGTAAACCCCTTTACAAGGGGTGTTACCCCTGTGTAAACTCTAGCCACCCCTGTGGCCAACCCGATATGATTTTGCTGTTGACATTATTTATTTAAATCTACTTACATAAATGCAATACAATGCAATATTTCAATAAATAAATAGCAGCCACTAAATTATTGTGGATTGATTGGTGCCACTGACGTAGCTGGCCTCTTCTGGCCCCCCTTAAGCAAATTTTCAGGGGGGCACCACTGGTCTATTCTCTGTCTTTAAGTGTTTGAAACTGAAAATATCTCATCATATAAAACAACCAAAAATGTTATGGTTTATTAGATTAAACATTTAATATATAAGTCTATTTTAGTATTTTGGTTATTGTTATTAAACAGTGCAGCAATATGAATCATATCAAAAAGCATGAAAGGAAGAGGGAACACGACACAAATTGTGAGTTTGCATATAATCTCTGAGAGCGCTCAAGAAAATTTGTGTGTGAGCAGTGCATATTTGAGAGCGAGAGAAAATTTGAGAACTCGCAATCAGTTTTGTCCACAAACAGAGGAAATCCGTGCACGAGCATCACACAAGGTAGAGAGCAAAGCTCTTCAACGTTATGTGAAGAAAACAACGTTATTGTTTGTATAAAGTAGCCTACTTCATTAACAATATGTGCTACCATTTTACATTGCTGCTAGACAGATTTGCAACTCCATCTCTTTAGCACACACGAGATTCAATTGACAAAATTCCAATTTCACTCAATTTAACTTTGCAGCATATACAGGAGTTGGTCTACTGCTACCACATTGAGGTTATGTAATTTTGGTTAATCACAAGTTGATCACCGAAGACATAACATAGCACAACTAAACTTAATGAATTAGACAGCAGTAGACCTGCAATTTCTGTGTGATGTGAGGCAAAATGGACTCTTTTTTTGGTGGAACTCGTTCTTGTGCATTATGCTGTGGAGACGAGACGCAGCACTGTTTAGCACTTTTTCAGAAAATTGCATTTGTATTTTTATATATCTAAGCAATGTTCTTTAATAAAAAAAGGTTTGTTTAATTAATACAGATCTTACAACCATACCTAATCTGTATATATTTTATTTTTCTGTTAAAAAGACTCGAAAAGACTCGAAAATCAAACTGCAGGACTTTGGACTTGACTTGAGACTTGTTGCCTTTGACTCGGGACTTGACTCGGGACTTGCCTGTCTTGACTCGGGACTTGACTCGGGACTTGAGGGCAATGAATTGAGACTTACTTGTGACTTGCCAAACAATGACTTGGTCCCACCTCTGATGAGAACACACAGGCATGTGCGTATAGACATGCGTTGTACTGCTGTACAGTAACGTGTCATTTGTTTGTTTTGGTTGTCCTAATTTTAATAGTTTCGTGATGATGTGATGGTGTGCTTTATCTGCATGATTCTCGCTGAAGTGGGCGGTTTAAGTGACGTTCGATTCGGGGGATGTTCTGGGGGCGGGGTTTGCGTGACGCGCTGCGAGCTACTAGCCCCACAGTAGAAACGCGACATGATTTCGGCCTCACTGCTCAACCTCCCGGGCGATTGGCCCGGCCTGGCCCGATATAAGCCCTGGCTCGCACTGGCCTGATAGTGGAAATGCGGCTAATGTCTTGTAACACAATTTAAAAACTACTCACCAGGTTCTCCTAATAATATTGTACTTCTGTCCTAGTAACCACTGTATTCATTCTGGCTTTACATTTAGTAGTCCACGAGAGATCACTTGTAATATGTGTTTGCACTATTTTGTCATGAACCAGAATAAAACAATAAAAAACTTGAATTAAAAAGAAATTCAAATGAAAAGCTGTGGATTTGAAATTTTTTTTTACAAAAATTAAAATAGAAAACTACTATACTTTCAAGTACTATACTACTTATTTCACAACATTGCTGTTTTTTCTATTATGTTATTATATATATATATATACCATGTTTGTATATATAATCATTATTTATATATATATGTAACCCCGCCGGTCCTACACCACCCAACCCGCTCCGAGCTAGGATCGAACCGGCGACCTTCCGCGTGGGAGTTGGTTGCTCTAACAAGGAGGCTAAAGACCATGGCCTCTAGCATCTGTCGCTAGAGCACCTTTAGAGGTCAGAGGAGTGAGGTTTACCTGTACAGAACTCACTAGCTGGCCTCAGTTACATATACATATATATATATATATATATATACATATATATATATATATATATATATATATATATATATATATATATATATATACATATATATATATATATATATATATATATATATATATATATATATATATATAYATATATATATATATATATATATATATATATATATATACATATATATATATATATACATATACATATATATATATATATATATATATATATATATATATATATATATATATATATATATATATATATACAGTCGAAGTCAGAATTATTAGCCCCCCTGAACTATTAGCACCCCTGTTTATTTTTTCCCCCAGTTTCTGTTTAATGAAGGGAAGATTGTTTCAGCACATTTCTAAGCATAATAGTTTTTAAAAATTTCTAAAAACTGATTCATTTTCTCTTTGCCATTATGACAGTAAATAATATTTTACTTTATATTTTTCAAGACACTTCTATTCAGCTTAAAGTGACATTTAAAGGCTTAACTAGGTTAATTAGGTTAACTAGGCAGGTTAGGTAATTAGGCAAGTTGTTGTATAATGATGGTTTGTTCTGTAGATTATTGGAAAAAAATAGCTTAAAGTGGCTAATAATTTCGTCCCAAAATGTTTTTTTTTTTTATTAAAAACTGCTTTTATTCTAGCCGAAATAAAACAAATAAGACTTTCTCCAGAAGAAAAAAATATTATCAGACATACTGTGAAAATGTCCTTGATCTGTTAACAATTATTTGGGAAATATTTAAAAAGAAAAAAAAAAATCAAAAGAGGGCTAATAATTCTGACTTCAACTGTGTGTGTGTGTGTGTGTATATGTATGTATATATATATATATATATATATATATATATATATATATATATATATATATATATATATATATATATATATATATGTATGTATGTATATATATATATATATATATATATATATATATATATATATATATATATATATATTCAATTCAGCTTTATTTGTATAGCACTTTAAAATGTAGATTGTGGCAAAGCAGTTTCACATTAATGTTAATGTATGATAGTACATATATAACATTGTACTGATGTGTATTAACTGATGTGAGGCTAGAGTAATAATTCTGAAAATGCAGATTTGCAAAACTGGAATAAATGAAAGGAAATGAAAATAGATTTCTCAATGCTGCTTTTACAGCATTTTTATTCAGTAACTAGGGCTGCACAATATAATGTTTGAGCATCGATATCGCAATGTGTCCATCTGCATTAGTCACATCACATAGATATGCAATAATGAGTTAACTTGTAATTGTAGTGTCATTTTTACACATATAAATACAAAATACATGCATGCAAAAATGCATGAACTGTTAATTTCACTTTTATCTTTGCTTTGTTGCATTTATCTATGCTTGTAGTGTGTTTTTACATGCTATGCATGATTCACTTGCCTACAGAATCCTCCCAATCAAACAAAATTGGTCACATTTTAGGAACCATTTCTTCTCACTATACACTAAATGTTTATTGGCATGCATGTTGTTGAGCTATTGGCTGCTTATTAGTATTCACAGATATTTATATTAGATGTTGCTTACGCTGTTGTTGTCTATTGAAAGGAATGTGTCAATAGAGCTGCCATTTTAGTACAGGGTAGCGCTCCTTTGAAATGAAAGTGACTGTCCATCCAAACTGGCCATCCAGAGCAAGAGATATACACACATATACACATATATCTATGATCGGGAGTTTTCCCAGAGGTCAGTATGCAATATTTTATTAAATTACGAAAATTATAATTTTACATCACTTTTCTACATCCATGGATAAGTGATCGCACAGGCATTGCTGACAAAGAGTGTGTGTTTGTGTGCATGGAAATGTATTATCCACCCTCCCTGTTAAATTTAAATCTAACCCGTGTCCTGAATCTCCGTTATGAAAGACTCGTTCACTTAGCCGACAATAATACAAGTTTCTAACCGCAGCATCTAGTTGTCATATTTCTTTTTCATAGTTTGCTTATTTTTTTCAACAAAATTAGCATAAGCCTAAAATTTAGTGCGAGTTGGTGCTATTTTGCCTTATGATCAGTGCAGCAAGTGACTGTATTATCGTCAATAACGTTACTTATTTAACACAAAACTTTATAACATACAAATATGTAAATAACTAAATCTTACCTATGAAATGTTCTGCCTTTGTTGCTTTTTTTGCTCGTTAATACACCCGTACACATCGCTAGAGTCCAGCATCTTCACATTGTCTTTAGTCTTGACTAGTGCGGTTGAACGACGTTTGTCTTGGAAGCACTGTACAAATGTGGCGGTGCTATTGACGCATGCTCAGGGCCTGTATGCGATATCTAGTGTATATATCTATGATTAGTATTTTAAACTTCCTGTTTGATCTTGTTCTACATCCCTAATCCTACCCAATACCTAAACTACCTTAATAACTATTAATAAGGAGCAATTTACTGAAGCAAAAGTCAAAATGGTTTGCTAAGAGCGAGAATTGAAACTTAAAATAAAGTGAGATGACAAAAGATGTCCAAGTTTGACAAAGTATATCGCAGAAATCAACATATTAAAATGTAAGATTTTTCTAATATCATGTAGCCCTAACAGTAACCAAATAAATTCAGCATTGGTGAGCTTTTCCTTCATGCAAATGTTCTGTTTTAAATTAATAATGATCAAATTCCCATTTACTTTCCTCTTCAATCTGTATTAGATAAATAATTGTTTTTTAAATATTTAATCTTCAGACTTTAGCCTCCATGCATCTGAAACTGCATATTCTGGCATACAAGATTTAAAAGAGTTCGATTTCAACTTCTGAAACAAGTCCTCCATTCAACATTCCCTCCGTTTTTCCTGAACGGCAGCCGCTTTGGCGAAGTCCCAAAGCTGGAAGAGAAAGCAGATCTGTGTGCTTACTGTACAGAGTGCCGTTTCTCCGTGACGGAGGTCTTCCTCTCTGCTGAATCCACTCTTTCTTTCCACATTACAGCCGTCCATTCATCGCCCTGCTGAGACACTGTAAATATGAACAGTTTTGTGCTTTTGTGGATTTAAGCTGCTGGTAAAGTAAACTTTTCTCTGTGCCACTGGTCTGATGTTGCGACGACTGAACACAGGGAATCTTTTCTGAGCTTCGTTGTTCATTTTTATATGTGGTTTAGTAATACAGTGCATGTGCCCTGAAGGTTCTTTCGGGCCGGAGTGTTTGTTTTAGGCCAAGTATTGAGTGATGAAGAGAATCTGTGGTGCAGAGTTTTCCACAAAGATAAAGCTGGAAAGTTAAAGGTCAGCATAAATCCAGAATCACACTTCTTACTGTAGGACAGACATAAATTTGGGTCAAATAATCAGTGCAAAGTGTAAAAAGTGATTTGTTTTCTTTGTTGGTAGTTGTTTGTGGTGTTTTTTCTTTCAGGTACAGTGTTATATATATATATATATATATATATATATATATATATATATATATATATATATATATATATATATGTATGTATGTATTGTATGTATGTATGTATGTATGTATGTATGTATGTATGTATGTATGTATAGTACAGACCAAAAGTTTGGACACAACTATAGTGTGAAACAACTGAAAGTATGTCATATTCTAGGTTCTTAAAGCTTGGATTACTACTTTGCACACTCTTGGCATTCTCTTGATGAGCTTCAAGCAGTAGTCACCTGAAATGGTCTTCCAATAGTCATAAAGCAGTTCCAAGAGATGCAAAGCATTTGCCTACACTCTGCGGTCCAGCTCACCCCAAATAATCGCGATTAGGTTCAGGTCCGGTGACTGTGGAGGCCTGACAAAAGCCTCTCCTCACTGCAAGACACATGAAAGCCCACCTGAAGGACGATTCTCAAGATGGTGAGAAATAAGATTCTCTGGTCTGATGAGACGAAGGTAGAATTTTTTGGCCTTAATTCTAAGCGGTATGTGTGGAGAAAACTAGACACTGTTCATCACCTGTCCAATACAGTCCCAACAGTGAAGCATGATGGTGGCAGCATCATGCTCTGGGGGTGTTTTTCAGCTGAAGTGACAGGACAATTGGTTGCAATTGAGGGAAGGATGAATGCGGCCAAGTACAGGGATATCCTGGAAAAAAACCTTCTCCAGTCTGGTCAGGACATCAGACAATGACCCTAAGCACACAGCTAAAATAACACAGGAGTGGCTTCACAACAAACCCCATGACTGTTCTTTAAAGGGCCATGAAACCCCCCTTGTTTCTGCAGGTTTTTTTTCACACCTTTACTTTGGAAAAAGTCAGGAAAGTGGGCATGTCCAGCTTTGTTTAGGGGGGAGTGTCGAAGGAGGTCTCTAAAAATTTGCATAAAAATGGGAGTGTCGATTTGGGCACGTGCGGATTTTCACAGAGGCAAAACAAACACAGACGCAGGGGAGAAAGACAGTGACTGTGGTTACATGGACATCAGTATACAAATTATTTGACAAATTATTAAATGGTGGACTTTAACTGCAGTTTGGCTCTTTCATTCAGGAATTTCATTCATGCCCCTCGTGACAAACGAGATATTTGATTCAAGGAGCTGCTGAAAGCATATATTTTTTATGCAAAGTTTGTTACCACACGACGAATGAGAGAAAAAAAAATCCTCTGCAATTCTCTGAAACTTAGATGCACTTGGTCAGAAGTCGTGTGTGTTTTATTCCTGTCACAGAACACGTGAGTCCAGCTGCGCTCTCATAGTGGGAAAATGAAAACAAAACCTTCACTGCAGCAAATTATAAAGGCACTGACGACCCGTATCTCCAAACATTTTTCTTTCTTCCACTTTATTTTGTCTTCGAAGCTATCATGCATATTAATGAGGTTGCACCGCATACACAATAGAGCGCACTGATTGGTTTGAACCAAGTCTTACTCGTGAATGAATGCAGCCCATTCAGAGACGTAATAAGGTACTCCCAGGTACATACGTCTAGTCTACACGCTGGAATACACGCTAGGATCTCATGGCCGTGACGCAGCTTCAAAAATTAGTTTCAAACCGGAAGTACGAATTTGCTCGAAATAACGCAAAAACAACCAATTTTCACTTTTTAGTGAGATATATGTGTCCTAATAGTGTTTTTAGCAGTGTGGGGCACATATTGGACTATCAACAGCTCAAAAAATGTGTTTTGGTGTTTCGTGACCCTTTAATGGGTTAACCTGAGCCCTGTCTTAAACCCAATTGAGCATCTCTAGAGAGACCTAAAAATGGCTGTTCATTAACGCTTACTATTCAACCTGACAGAACTGGAAAGGATCGGTAAATAGCATCCCCAAAAATAGGTGTGAAAAACTTTCCCAAAAAGCTTCATGGCTGTATTAGATTAAAGGGTGCCTCTACTAAAGACTAAGCAAAAGGTCTGAATACTTGTTGCATGTGATATTTCAGTTTTTCTTTTTTAATAAATCTGCAAAAATGTCAACAATTCTGGATTTTTCTGTCAATATGAGCTGCTATGTGTACAGTAATGAGGGAAAAAATGAACTTAAAGGATTTTAGCAAATGGCTGCAATATAGCAAAAAGTGACATTTAGGCCCCGTGTACACTAGTGCGTTTTAGTTTTTAAAACGGCATTTTAGATCAAAAACGATCCGCGTCCACACTAGCGTTTCTGAACATATCTCCGTCCACACTACGCCACCAAAAACGTATATCACGTGAGCATTCGTGCACTCCGGGCATGCGTGTTCTGGTATGAACAGAAAGCATGCGTCTCGCTCAGCATGTGGTTTTTGTCAGTCAACAAACGCCGGTTGAACAATGAACGCAATGGCAAAGAAAGCAAGAGAGGTATTTTTGTGGACAGACGATGAGGTTGAGTTGTCACTAAACGTAACAAATGAATAACTGCACAAAGGCACCTAAAACAGACAATAGTGCAAACAACGCTCCCATTTCTGTGTCCATGTTATTGTTTAGAGTGAAGGCTGGTCGCATGTCTTCCGGTAAGGTTAAAGCCATGTGTTATAGTCATGTGATAGGGGCTTGACGAATAAGGGAAGGATACGCAATGACACAAAAGCCCCAATCAGGTAGCGAATCTCAGCAGCCCCGCCTCCGTTTTCAGATTTCTCCGTTTTCCCTCATCAACACTGAGACGGAGCAGCAGCGTTTTAGAATGAAAACAGCCTCACCAGCGTTTCCAAAACGCTCTGTTTTCGGCGCTCGAATACTCCGGCATAGTGTGGACGGATGACGTAACCGTAGCAAACTAAAACGCATTAGTGTAAACGGGGCCTTAGGGGGGTCTGAATACTTTCCGAACCCACTGTATATATATGTTGCTGTATGAAATAATGCTTAAATTAATGAGTTAACAACATTTTTATTTGGAATAATGACTTATAATAACACTAATAATTTTGCACTAATATGATTGATGTGAAGACTGGAGTAATGATTCAAAATCGGGCTTATAAATTTATATATTTGTTTGTATGTATTGTTTTGCTATGTAAAATTATAATAACATTTCACAATATAATAGTTTTTAAAAGTAGTATTAGTAATTAAAGACAAATGCAGCTTTGTAGAGTCTTTTTTGAAATGTTTTAACTTACATTAGTGCAAAAAATAAAGACTGATAGGAGTCCAATTTTCTTTGCTTGAAAATGACAAAAAATAAAAAATAAAATCACAAAGATAATTGCCTCTTTAAGAAGCTCAGCTTGATGCAACATACACTGGCGAGCATAGATAAATTACTGCTAATATTAAACCACCATTTCAGTGGTTGTAACAGACTTGAGCCACATTTTTCTTCTCGCAGAAACTGGTTACATAATATCATATCGACTTATGATCAGGAGAGTTATGTAAACTCTATTCTCTGCATACAAATGGCAGTGCGGCGTTCTGAATTTTAAAGTCTGCATCAGAATAATCCTCAATATGACGGTTTTGACAGCATATCACAGTGACAGACGGCACACGGGTCAATGGATGCCCTGAATGTAGATGAAAAGAACTCAACTGATATCTGTCCCATTATTGCAGACTTACATTGACATGTCCTAATAGAGAGATACTGGAGGAGAAGAAATCCTGACGTCTGAATTTCCCATCAGTCTGTAGAGAGAAAGCAGACAGTCATCAGACTATAACAGTACAGCACCATTGTACTGGGTAATTACAGTATTCATGTACCATGAAATCTACATGGCATATATTCGGGATGACAATGGCATTATATTCAGTGACAACAAATAAAACATGAAAAAAGGAAGTTTAAAAAATTTTTGCATGGTAAATTAAGCAATAATATAAATATGATATCACCATGGTATTCTTTGGAGTATTGTGTAACATATGATCATACATTTCAGTGCAAAATAACACACTATCAATGATACCATTATACCATGGTATCAAATTATTACCATTAAAATGTCATCAACTACTCCAAAAACATTTCAATAAAATAAATCAAATAAAGTATTACTTGGTTTAATACTATCAGGGTACATCATAAACTAATATTTATTTTCATTATAACTATTTTAGATAATAAAATGAATGAATGAATGAATGAATAAATAAATATAATGGCAAAGGAATCAAACATTTGCTATTACCATGGTATTCTTGGGAGTATTGTGTAATGTATGATTTTACATAAATTTCAGTTCCATGTATGAATCAGAATACTGCGCTATTAATTAATTATACCACGGCATTAAATTATTACCATAAAAATGTCATCAACTGCTCTAAAAATATTTAAATAAAAAAATAAACAAATGAATCAACACTTTGTTTAATACTATTAGGGTACATAAAAATAATATTTAAACTTAATATAATTATAACTATTATAGATATTTAAATAAATACATGAATAAATAAAGGTAGCGTTAAAGTCAGAATTATTTTTTTAATTCTTTTCTTTTTTTTTTCCCAAATGATGTTTGACAGAAGATAAAAAAAAATCACAGTATGTCTGATAATATTTTCTGCTTCTGGAGTAAGTCTTATATGTTTTATTTCGGCTAGAATAAAAGCAGTTTTTAATTTTTAGGAACCATTTTAAGGTCCAAGCTATTAACCCCTTTAAGCTATATATTTTTCGATGGTCTACAGAACAAACCATCGTTATACAATAACTTGCCTAATTACCCTAAACTGCCTAGTTAACCTATTTAAGCCTTTAAATGTCGCTTTAAGCTGTATAGAAGTGTCTTAAAAAATTCCTAGTCAAATATTATTTACTGTCATCATGGCGGCAAAGATAAAAGAAATCAACTGTTAGAAATGAGTTATTAAAACTATTATGTTCAGAAATGTGTTGAAAAAAAATCTTCTCTCCGTTAAATAGAAATTGGGGGAAAAAATAACCAGAAGGCCAATAATTCTGACCTCAACTGTAAATGAATAAAAATTATGCTATTACTATGGTAATTTTGAAAGTAGTGTGAAACATTAGGGCCAGACAGAATCTGCGGACAGTTTTTGATATTTCTGCAGAGAATTTTGTAAAAAATCTGTGGATTTATGTGGAATGATTTTGGGAGCATTGTAACTAAAAACTTAATATATTAAATAAAAAAAACAATACCTTATTAACTTGTATTTAATGTTTACAATGCAAATCCAATTAGATCCACTTATTTGTTCTACAAAGCCTCTCATATAAGTTAATGTATCTACTAAAACATTAGTAGATTACATTATTGTTGTGTTTAATAATGTAATAATAAATGTTGTTTTAACATAAACAAAGATTTTTTATTGTCAGTTAACATTAACTAACATTAGACTAATGCACCTAACTTAGCTTATGCTAAGAGGTATTCCAATAATTAACTTTTCCCTTGAAGTGCTGCTTATGTCCTCAGTTGTAACTTAAGTCTATGGCTAAAAGCACATGCTAAATGACTAAATGTTAAAACTATAATCCAAAAATAATCCATAAATTATGAAGATTTTACGGTGTACCCACCTTAGAGGAGTATATTTGTTCCAGTTGAGGAGCAGTGGGATAAACACTAGGAGGCAACAGTGTCGTGTGGTGTCCGCGAAACTCTTCCATCAGCCGGTTTGAGCATCTGATGTTTCCCGCCGTGTCGCGCTGGAGGAAACGAGTCTCCCCATGATGCTAATCACCATTCACAGCTGCAGCATTTCGACAAAATTGTGATGGTTAAATAAAGCAACACACTTTATTGCTTTAATCCTCTCTCACGTGGAAAAAAATGCCCTAAGTGTGGTTAATTTTCATAATGTATCTACTTTTTTATTTTGCGCACGTTACTATGATGGGGTGCAAACTTCCTGTTTGGGGATTAACAAAGATGCGTCCACATAGGCTACTTATACAACGCCCTAAATATATGTCCTTCTTATTGTAAAGGAAAAGTACTTCCCTGTCAATAATCTCGACACATCATCCACATTTCTTTCATATTTAATTAACGTTACCTACCTTATTGGAGAAGCAGCAGCAAGATAATAATAATATTATAATAATCTGCTATTCATGAGTCTTTCAAGCAGAGAAATCTCCTCAGGTGTTTGGTGGTTGTTGGGTAATGCATTCAGAAGTTAATGTCCAAACATACCTTGATATAAGTTTACATTGTTGTTGCAGATGAAATATAACACCAAAAATGCAGTTTTAATATGTTCGAGTTGGCTCTATATTATTTAAACAACTTTACCGAAACCTCTCTACTACCTCTCTACTTTAACACAATCTACATTAAAATAAAGATTAATTGAATTAAATTGAACCTATAGATCTTTCTTCCAACAACTTTTAACCTTAAAAAAATGAGGAAACATTTTTAATAGTTTAAAGTGATACATTTGTCTGGGTTGGTGTTGTATATTATGCTACAAAAACCTTTTAATAAACAACCAGTACATTTTCTGTTATTTTACAGACTTATATATTATTTCTTACATTATTTCAAACTGCTAAAACATCCATTAAAGTCACTTTGTTAAACTGTAGAGTTGAATTTCAACATTAAAAGTTGACAGAGTAGAGATCAACATCCCATAATGCAATTCACATTAGTAAATAAACCTAAAATGCAGAAACTGTTTATATACAGATAATTTTTCACTGCGTATAGTTTTCTAAAAACTTTCAGAATGTGCAATTACAGGTGTGCTATTAATCAGATTTCAAGCGGTTGCATAATATTTGGAATATTTGCATCATCATTTCGAGGAAATGAATTAATATTCATGCGCAGTTGCAGAGCAGGATGTTTCCTGAGGGCAGTAGCTCCAGCGTTTTGATAGCGGCAGTCTTTACCTGAAGTTTGACAGTCAATGGAGGGCCGAGCTTTGTCTGACGCTCAGGGAGCCGCACAAAAGAAGTCATTTCATGTGTCACATTCTCATCAAAGGAAGCCAATTTTTACTCAGGCTTTTTACCCCGTAGATTCAGCAAGCAGATGGAAAAGTCATCCGGCATGACAGACAGCAGAGAGAGAGGTCTGAGCATCTCCTGCAGCTTCTGTCGTGCTGCTCGTCACTCAGAAAACAGTCATTTCTCCAAGCCGTTCACCAAAAAAAGAGCATAATCTCGCACATGAGTGACCGTATTAATGAAAAAATCCCAAATACTGGCAAGTCTGGCGATGTGAGCTTGTTAAAGGCAAAGAGGAAATTAAAAATCTGTCATTTGCTCCAATTCTGAACACTTTGTGCAAGACAAAGCAAGGTATATAGACAGTTGAAATCAGAATTATTATAAGCGTTCCTGTTAAATTTAAATCCTTTTATCTATTTTTTCTAATTTCTGTTTAACAGAGCTTTTATTGAAGAACATATTTCTAAATGTATTAGTTTTAATAAATAATTTCTAATGACATATTTCCAACATAGGCTAATTCTTAAAATTTAGCCCTATATCCATATATTCTGGAGATCTTGAATTATGTTGCCAAAAGTATGTATGTCTGCATATTATTTTCAAAACGAATGCTTTGTGGCGGTGACGCTGTTCCTTTCTGCCCTTACCAGCTGACTGCTTACCTCCGTATGTACGACTTTTCTGCTGTTACCAGTTTGTTCAGTGGATCACCATGTGCGTCAGATGATTTGAGAAGCAGAGTGGAGTTGACCATGAAGATGGCGTTCAAGTTTGGCATAGAATGATTCCAGAAATCAGGTAAGAAAAACAAAAGGCAAAAAACAAAACAAACAAGTAAATAACAAAGTGAGAATGTAGTAAAATCTGCAAACGTGGTAAAAATCAGACTGTCGCGAGGGCATTTTCTTTTCTGGATTGCTTTTTAAAACACTGTCGTTTAGGTTTAAGGGAAGTGGGTGGTCACTGGTCAATCGGAGCTTTTAAAACACTATTGGTTGGGTTTAGGGAGGGGGGGGGCGTATTGTTAGGTCGGTCGGTCAGTCGACAGCGGCCTCTGGTGGATTAACTTGAGAAGAGCAGGCACTAATGGCTCTCGGGAGAAAAATTTGAGATCTGAAAAAGCATACACAGCGTTCTCTGTTAGATTCGCGAAAACAAAATTTTCAAAAAAACGGGGATGTATTTGGCGCTTTCCAGAAATGTATATAGTGGTACATTATCAGAATGAGCCTGGGTTGCTTATTTCTTTTATCTTTGCCATGATGACTGTACATAATATTTTACTAGATATTTTTAAGATACTATTATTCAAAATGACATTAAATGGCTTAACTAGGTTAATTAGGCAAGTTAGTGTAATTAGACAAATCATTATAATATAATAATATAATAAATATAATGATGGTTTGTTCTGTAGGCAACTGGAAAAATATTGCTTAGGAGGGTAATAATATTGCCTTAATGATTTAAATTTCTTTTTTAAATGCTTTTATTCTAGCTGAAATAAAACAAATAAGACTTTCTCTAGAAGAAAAAATGCTATAGGAAATACTCTGAAAAATTCATTGCTCCATTAAATATCACAATATTTAACAACTACATTTTTAGTAGTGAAAATTAACAGTGAAAATTTATATTAAAATAACTATAATAATAATAATAATAATAATTAAAACAACTACTACATTTTTTTTATTATTATCATTGGTAATAAATGAACAAATCTTAATGTTCTATATGAAAACAAATAGTATAGAGCACAAGTATATTGTGTAGATATAGAATAAACATAAATGTAAATATTTAATGTAAAAAACTTAAATAAAATACAAAAAAATTACAATTATTCAAATGTAACCACATGCACAAATAGCATAAAGCATTAAAGTCATATTGTATTTCCTGAAAATTTAACTAGATTTATTTGTGAATAATTACTTAAATAGGCTCATTCTAAAATAGGAGCTCTATATAAATTTCTGGAGACCGCGAATTATGTAGCCACAAGTACATATGGCTGAATCATGTCTTTTAAACAAATGCTACATGGCGGTATGACGCTGTTCCTTTTTGCGCTTACCACTTACCTCCGTATGGACGGCTTTCCTGCTGTTACCAGCTTGAGACGCAGAGAGGAGCTGATCACGATGACGAGATTTGAGTCATCAATTTTTGAAGAACAAATTTGAAGAACAATTCGAGAAAGCGGGTAAGACATAAACAGAAATCAGGCGAGGGCTTTTCTTTTTCTGGATTACTTTTTTAATTTTTCGGTTGCGTTTAGGAAAGAGGGTGGGCGCTAATCAGTGCTATTCAAAATACTGTCGGTTGGTTTCTTAAGCCTAGTTCACACTACAGGATTTTAAACATCAGCAGATCGCTGTGCTGTTCACACTACATGACTTGACTTTGTGTCTTTTAGTCTCTGTGGTGTTCACACTACGCAACACTCCGTGAACGATCCACAAGAGGGGGGTCACACACTAGAGGATCTGACAACAATTCATTACCCATCAGCTCATTCAAGCTGCCAAACCACAGCCAATGAAATTTTGAGGGAGGAGTCGTCAGAAAAAGCTGAACACTACTGGCTGCTTGTGTGCGGATTACATCACTGACAGCGTTTCAAGCTTTGGAGAAAGCATTTAAAAACATCGTCAGATCAGCTGATTCATCAGTCCGATTAATCACTCATCTGCAAGGTTCCAGTGGATAGATACACAGAGAGTTTTTAATTTTTGTAATTTTATAACTCTTTGAAATAAAACTAACATATTTATAACATCCTGCTGTTTTCTAACTATCAGTGTATTTCTTTCTGACATTGTTTTTTTATTACAAAACAGTAAAGAACTGAGCATTTCTGCCTTAAATTACCATATTGGTCAAAATGACTGCATGCATGTCTGATACTTTTCGCTGTGACTTTAAATATGTGTGCATTTTTTTGCCTAGCAACTTCCTGCTAACATAAACAAAACTTTCTGATGGCAAAAACATCAATTTACCTCAGATATCTTTCAAAAAAGCATATTCTGTGCTGTTAAATAGCTCCTGTTTCAAAGTGAAAATAAAAGCCAAGCCTTTAAGTGTTTTAGTATCTTAACTACATATTTATAGGCTGTATTACCAAAAAAAGATTATATTTTTAGGGTAATGGTGTCATTAAATATGATGCCAAACATTCAAAGCTTAATTTTAATATCTCAATAATAGCTTTGAATGTAAATATGTTGTGACAATATGGCGTTTTATATGAGAACGGTCAGAATGAGCAGTATGGTAATTCTAATAGTTACAGAATTCTAGTTCCACTGTTAATATAGCCTACTCTCATGTCTGTGCTAACGCAGAATGAAGCGAGTGCACTGATGCCCATTCTGACCAATCACAGATGTTTCTGCTGAGCTCCTGAACACACAGCCATTCAGCTCATGCTGATATGCTCTCTCATTGGCTGCAGCTCATCACTACATCGGACCACACGTGGGGTTGAGTCGGCCGACTGCTCTGGAATATTTAGCATGCTGAATGTTGGATTTCCGTCTGCGAGGTGTCGGCGACGCGTCAGCGAGCCTCCTTGATGCGTTTTTCAGTAGTTCACACATAAAGAGCGGCGAGCGGCGAGCACCCGCAGATTTCTTCCCGATCACAGCCCGATCTGTCGGCGAGCTCGTTAACTTCCAAATCAGGCTCAAATCAGGCTTAAAATCCTCTAGTGTGAACTAGGCAAAACCTGCCAACATTTGTCTCCAAAAATCCAGGAGACTGAGGGTGGGGGTTGAGGTCTCTGAATAACACTGCTGAGAACCGGGATAGGATGCAGTGGGTTTTGGGCGGCCTCTGCGATCGGGTACTGTACAAAGTTGGCTACCCGGGGGTGTTTACAGACTGTACCAAAAAGGGTGGGGGTGAAATTACAGGAGTTGTCCGGGAGAAATAACAAAACAGGATGGTCGCGGGAGATTGGTCTAAAATACAGGAGACTCCCGGGAAAAACGGGAGTGTTGTATGGTTGGGTTTAGGGAGTCAGTCAGTCAGTCGACAGAGGCCTCTGGTGGATTTATGCGAGAGGAGCAGGTGCGAATGGCACTCGTGTGAGAAAGTACACAGCGGCCTCTGGTGGATTTGTCAAAATAAAAACTGCAAAAAAACATAGCTCCTGGGACATATTTCACGTTCTCCAAAAATGTATATAGCAGTATGTTTTTATAATGAGCCTGGGTTGTAAATATGTCTGTTACCTACACACACACAAAAAAAAATGCTGGGTTCCACACAATTCCATCATGTAGTCCCAACCATAGACTGTAAAAGATATGGATGAAAAATCTGTGACGCCACCCATAGGTTTCTGTAGAGTGCAAATGAAGCTACAAGTAAGCGAGGCCAACCGGTGCCATTTTGTTCACGCGTCATCCAAGCGGGGGTAATCAAATATGGACAATGATGCGGAGCGTGAGCGGGCTTTTCTCTGGGAGAAACGCTTAATACTTCATTACCTGTGACTCGTTTGTGATGCAATTAAGTGTTTAGTCTTTTAAAAACACTGTTGTAATGCATTGAGCTACTGAGCATTGTTCTTATGATGTTTTTATAAGGGAGGTAAACGCGACTCACATCAAATGACTTCAAATAGTCTGTTAGTAAATGCAAGACTATTGATGAAACCCAGGCATCACACTGTATGACGTTTCAGATGACTGTTCTGGAGCCTACAGCTAATCTATAAGTTCTAAAGCCTACAGCTAATCAAGGTCTAAAGAAATTTATAAATGATCTTAAATAAAACAAATACGTTTATAGAGATGGTATATAAGTATAAGAATTTCACTCACCTGGGAAATGGAGGCAACATAAATGGTTTGTGAGCACAATTAAGTGCACACAGCATGCCATATCATCTGATAATTGTAGTAGGTAATTATTCCAAAAGGCAACTGACTGTGTAAAGCCACATAAAACAACACAAAAATATGATGGATATGCTGAGTACGGCTAATCAGCTGGAATTAGCTGAGATGACGGCGACCAGCGAGACCTAGCTGTCACTCAAGTGGCCACGCCCTTAATTATGCACTTTAAATAACTTAAAATGAAGTAAACTGATACGTTACAAAAAATGCACCCCCTCACAGTTGTCACGAAGGGTAATATTAGCTATATGAAGCTAAATTGTTTTTTGTACCAGGCTGTAAACTATGGAATCAGTTTAGTCTCAAAAGAAATTCATGCAAAAGACACAATGTACACATGCTTAGCCAAATTCACGTGCATAAAATCAAATTCACATGCATAAAATATTTATTTATATTCACAAAAAATTTTCACGTGCTCAAAATAAAAATATATTTTCATAAAATAGGTTTTACAAATGCAAAACTCCATTTGCAAATGTATAAGAGTGTACAAAAAGTTTTGAATGTTTAAAACTTGCGAGTTTATCCTGAATGAGAATGTGCAAATCCTTTTTCACGTACGACTCCCCCTGGATACGTGTGTGAGTATTTTTGAGACTTTCCCACCAGAGGCAGGGTAACTTGTACCTTTCAGCCAATCAGATGAGAGCTGTAGTCAATGACACCAACTCTGCGCTTCATTTGCGTAGACTGTTTCTCTCCAGCATGGCGAACGGAGAAAGCAGCAGTCGCACTTTTTTTCATTTATTTAATTATTTGACCATAGCCTCACTCTTTTTATCCATTATTTTGCCGCAGCTCCGCTCTTCTTATTTATTGTCTCGCAGCATCACGAGCAGAATGTAGCCTGCAGAATGATGAAATATCATTCCGGTAATGCAAGCACAGCAGTACTATTGTGGTCTAGCGATCAGCGTGTTGCGTTATCAAGCCGCCCGACCCGTGTTCGATCCTCGCCAGAGATTAATTATTTTTTTGCGAGACAATAAATAAGAAGAGTGGAGCTGCTGCAAAATAATGGATAAAAAGAGTGAGGCTATGGTCAAATAATTAAATAAATGAAAAAAAGTGCGACTGCTGCTTTCTCCGTTCGCCATGCTGGAGAGAAACAGTCTGCGCAAATGAAGCGCAGAGTTGGTGTCATTGACTACAGCTCTCATCTGATTGGCTGAAAGGTACGAGTTACCCTGCCTCTGGCAGGAAAGTCTCAAAAATACTCACACACATATCCAGGGGGAGTCGTACGTGAAAGAGGATTTGCACATTCTCATTCAGGATAAACTCGCAAGTTTTAAACATTCAAAACTTTTTGTACACTCTTATACATTTGCAAATGGTGTTTTGCATTTGTGAAACGTATTTTATGAAAATGTATTTTTATTTTGAGCACGTGAAAATTTTTTGTGAATATAAATAAATATTTTACGCACGTGAATTTGATTTTATGCACGTGAATTTGGCTACGCATGTGTACATCGTGTCTTTTGCGTGAATTTCTTTTGAGACTAAACTGATTCCATAGTAAACACCTTTTTATCTGCTGTAAAGTTGGATATTTTAAAAGTGGGTCAATAGAAATTTGCTCTATTATGGAGCCAGGACTAGCGGAATTTCAATGAATTGCAATTTCAGTTACTTCAGTATTGGCTTCATGAGGGAGAGCTGGAGGTTGCCGCACAAGTCCCAACACAAATCGTTGACAGAAAGTTAACATAATTGTTTTTTTTGCAAATTTAAGAACATTAAATAAAAAATAACTAAGTTGTCCCCCAAAAAACCCTTAAGAATTGTGTTGATTCAGCTCATTTTAATAAGTAGTTTGAACAAGCAGCAAAGATAATTTACTGAGTGCAGTATTTCTGCAGCTGTTCACTGTAAGTCAAAAACCAGCATGAAGACTCATTTTTAGCACTTCACCTTGTGGATTCAACACAACAGAGCCAACAAAAGTTTGTCGGTTTGCATCGGCATGCGTTTGACAGACTCTCAGTAAGCATTTATTGTGAGATTCTCTCGTTCTGCAGACTCTCTGATGAAGTGAATACACTGAGATGTGCTGAACGAGTCCCTGAGCGACGCCTCGGTCCAAAGAGACTTGTGCGTTAGGGACTCAAAATAGATGCCGCATCTATTCCCTGCCACCGTCAGGTTTTTATCTAAGTGTCTCCTGCTATAATCTACAGAGTTGTCCCCTGCCAAAATGTCAAGCATACGGTATGATAGACTGCAAAGCTGCAGCTTGCTGTTAACCTGCAACACTTTGTGTCAGGAGGAAAATGTCAGCTTTAGATTCATATCCCTCCGGCTCGGAAAATCCGTCAAATATTTAAGGCATCTCAACTTTTCGCTAAGGATGTTTGGACTATCAAGGACGATTTATGTAAATGGTATTCATATTTCATGCATGATAAGCACCATTACCTTGATAATTACTGCCGTCGTGAGAGCGACGCAGATGGTGGAGAAAAGCTCAATCTGCTTGAGGAAAAACTTCCTTCCTTCAAGAATTGTGACGTCATGCATTCACGATACTTGAGGAAGAACCAGTACATTTGCTTAGCAGGTTAAAATAGGTTATTGTATGGCAAGCCATTTTAACATTTAGTGCTCTATATTAACGATCTAAGCTCAAAGTCTAAAGCGCTTAGCGCAAAAGCATTAAAGGCAGGTCTAAATCCACTTTTGCTGTTTTAAGGGTGAAAAATCTACGCTCTGCGCCTCGGTGATTGATCTAACAGGGTTGTGCTTATTCTCCTAATGAGTTGTGGGTAGGCCCACAAGGAAACTCTGCACGCAGAATTCCACAGATTTTTTTAGCCCATCAATTATTCCGTTTATTTACTTGAGTAAATGTGTGTAAATCTATATTTATTCCGTTTTTAAATTAATCACAGTAATATTATTGACTAATGTGAAAATTGTTCGTCCAATTTATGTACAATGCAGCTTATAGTCATATTTTCTGTCTTTTAGTAGATATATTATATGAAAGACTTGCATTGTTTACCAAATAAAGTTAATCTAATTGGATTTGCCTTTTAAACATTAAATAAAAGTTTAAAAGATTAAATTTTTTATTTGTCATTTTAAGGTTTTAGTTATGATACTCCCAAATAATTCCACAGAAATCCAGTGATTTTAACCAAATTTCTCCACAGAAATAGCAAAAAACGTCAGCAGATTCCGTCTGGCCCTAGTTATGGGTGTGCTTTGAGCATAACATGCATTAAACCAATCAGAGTCTCACATTTCCTTTAAGAGTCAGTTGTGTCGCGCCATGGCGTATTTGCTATTTACATGGCAGACTTTGTAAGTGGAAACACTGAGCGCTTCACTGGCGAAAAAACAGTTAAACAGACCATCTGCAGCACGGGGATAAAGAATGAGCCTCCTCCATTCAGCCTCTTTACTTTCTCTTTCCTTTTACTCCTTTACTTTCGTTTAGAAAACGGTGGAAACTCACTCCACTGAAGACATCCATTAGCCTACATAATTAATTTGTTAGGCGCAAAGATTTGTTTCAAAACTATGTCTAATTTCAGTTCTAATTTCCAGCAAACGAATAAATGAACAATAAAAACGAAAAGAGTTATATCCTAACACGAGTCCTGTTCTTATGCCCCATATGATGACGCATACATCTCCAAAACCCGACAGGTGCACAAATCTAAACTTAAAAAATATATAACATTATACATATTCCTGTGTGTATTCAGTAATGTGTAAGCATTTACACAGGTTGTGGCTGGAAGGGCATCCGCTGCGTAAAAACTTTCTGGATAAGTTGGCGTTTCATTCCACTGTGGCGACCCCGAATTAATAAAGGCACTAAACCGACAAGAAAATGAATGAATTACTGTATTTTGTAAATTTAGGAAGGAGCTCAGTGTCATCCTAAACATCAACATGTTAATACACATAAAATTAAAGCGATGCAACATTAATTAATATTCGACATTAGAGGTATATGGTTATTTACCATGCAGTATAAGGGTTACTTCCTATTAAAGAGGTTACAGATTTTTACCGTTAACCATTTTTAAAAGCTGAAATCACTGACATGTTTAACAGTCTAGTAGGCTAAATTAATATCTAACAAATAAATACTAGTCCTTAATAAAATAGTAGCTAAACATTTGTAGCACAATAAGTTACTACATGTCGAATCAACGTTAAAACTGCTTGCCATGAACATTACACATTTTACAACGCTTTTGTAGTGGATCAGAGTACACATAAGGAAGAAAGCCATACTCGATTCAAGTTTTCAATCTCCGATATATTGCAAACGAATTTAATTACACGGCTCATCAAAAAAAAAAAAAGAGCCATCATCAGCAGATTAAATATATTCCAGCCCCAAAACAGAGCTCTGCTAAGTAATTACCCAGCAAGGTAATTGCAGAGCAGTGACACTCAGGGCTTTTTTCCCCTTCTTCTTCTTTTCTCTTCGTTATGCAATAGGCTGCTTTGGGAAATTACTGTTTTTGCCTGCCGCCTTCCCTCTATTGTTGTTGCTTCCATAGTTGTGTTTACTTTTATGACAGCAGATCCCATCGGCACCATTTAAAACAAAGCAAAAATCATCATTCTGGAAAACTAGTGAGGCGTTTACCTGTAGTTTCATGAACAGTGCAGCACTGCTGGAATGACTACACCACTCATCAAAGCATTATAATAAGATTAACTAGTAATTAAAAAGAATATAGGCTACTGTTATAAGGCTGGGTTTAAGATCGCTTCCCTGATTGGAGCACATTTGCATAAAATGGCATGGAAACTGACTAATTTTAAGGTGTTTACATGAGAGATGGAGTTCAAAATGGAGAAGGGACATGTTTAGAAAATCATCATTCAACGCCTGTATTCAGCATGCCAGGCTACAGTGTAAAACCCAACAGTAAATGTTATGAAATAAAATGAGTGTAGTTAACTCAAAATAAAAAAATTGTGTGTTGAAGATAATGAGGTAATTAATTTTGCATAATATTGGCATCAAGTTCAAAACATATACTCACGAGATGTGCAGCTTTTGACCTATTACTTTTCTGTGTTGCTCCAGGACTGATTTCACATATTTGTTTATGAATAATAAAACGTTTACTGCGGTGCAATTTATTTTACATTACTTAAGCATGCACAGGGTGGGCCATTTATATGGATGCACCTTAATAAAATGGGAATGGTTGGTGATATTGACGTCCTGTTTGTGGCACACTAGTATATGTGAGGGGCAAACTTTTCAAGATGGGTGGTGACCATGGTGGCCATTTTGAAGTCGGCCATCTTGGACACAATCAAACTTATTGAAAATTTCACAAGAAAAACAATGGTGTTGGTTTTAAAGTAACTTTTATTCTTTCATGAATTATTTTCAAGTTTCTGACCACTTGTGTTCAATGTGCTGCCCATTGTGTTGGATTGTCAACGCAGCCCTTTTCTCCCACTCTTCATACACTGATAGCAACACCGCAGGAGAAAAGCCAGCACAGGCTTCCAGTATCTGTAGTTTCAGTTGCTGCACATCTGGTTTCTTTGAACAAGACACACTTTGTCAGTTTAAAACTAGAATAAAGATGCATCTCTTTGCATTAGCATACACATAAAATACAAGTGCTTTTAAAAATCCAAATCCTCTAAAGGATTGTTGGTCTGCATTATTTAGGGCAACCGGAGCCGGGAACACTTTAAGGGTGCTTTCACACCTGTGAATCGATTCAGTTGTTCCGAAACAATTGTTACATTGTTGCTCTTTGCTCTTGGAGCAGTTTGCTGTCACATTGCAAAGTTTCTAATCGGACCAAAAGAGCTAAAACAAGTCACGTGCGAGTAAACTCTCCTCACATTGGTCAGAGTGTCAGGGTTTATTTTGCAGCGTCCCGCTCAGCTCTTAGGAGAGGTGGGGGTTTGGTGGTGTTTGACAAGGTGCGCGCAACGTGTCTGAAGAGTGAGGAGAGATGCGGTGGGGAGGGGTGAAAAGGGTGCGCGACGTTGTCTATTTGAGGACCGGGAGGGAGACGCGAGATTACCGGGAGATTATCATTCGTTTGCGGACATCCGGAGACTCGCGAAACTTCCCGTCCTACTCATAATTCTCTATTCATATATCCGTATGCCTATTATATCCATAAAACACAGTGATATAACCGCGCTCGGATCGGATCGCTTTCTTACTGCAATCAATCCGCTCCAGAGTTTGTTTCAATCGACCCGAGACCATCTCATTCAAGCGATCTCGGAGTGATTGATTTGGCACAGATCCGAGATCGATTGGTGGTTTCACATATGCCAAATGAACTGCACTAACTGGGCAAATGAGACACGTTCCGACACAAAAGTGTAGGTGTGAAAGCACCCTAAGACATTATAATTTGAACGACATCTGCACTTATGTTAGTCTTTGTAACAACGTTCTTTGTGTGGGAAGAAGAAGACAGGGTCGGCGTTGAGGTAAATAACAGATTTCTTTTATTTTTTAATAATGTATCACTGTCAAGGCCAGCTCCCACTGTGTGGCCGTCGTTCAGCTCTCTCTCTCTCTCGACTGTTCCTCCCGTTCTCCTTAAGACGGGTGTCTCTCCGGTCCAATCACTAGAATAAACAGGTGTTGCTTATTATTTCGGATTGGCCTGCTGATTAGCCGCCGGGCTCTGAGCATGCTCTCCCCCTTTATTGGGTATTCGATCATGCTTACCTCTCCACATACCCCCACCGCCCGCCTCAGGCCGGGGAGCCGTCCGGCCTGCAGCCCTCCCCCCCCCCCCGCCCTGGAAAGGAAGTCGGCCACAGCCATCTGCGCCCCCGGTCTGTGGATCACCTTGAATTTAAAAGGCTGTAATGCTAGATACCAACGGGTGATCCGCGCGTTGGTATCCTTCATACGGTGGAGCCACTGGAGAGGAGCATGATCTGAACAGAGGACGAATTCCCTACCCAGGAGGTAATAGCGAAGAGTAAGAACGGCCCACCTGATCGCCAAACATTCCTTCTCTATGGTGCTGTACTTAGCCTCACTTTTACTTAGCTTGCGGCTAATGTACAGCACCGGCCGCTCCACTCCTGCCACCTCCTGGGAGAGAACCGCCCCCAGACCCCGATCGGACGCGTCCGTCTGTAAAATAAAGGGGAGAGCAAAATCAGGAGCGTGCAATAGCGGCCCCCCACAAAGTATAGATTTTACCTTTGAGAAGGCCTGTTGGCACTGCTCCGACCATTGGACGGCTCCCCGGCCTGAGGCGGGCGGTGGGGGTATGTGGAGAGGTAAGCATGATCGAATACCCAATAAAGGGGGAGAGCATGCTCAGAGCCCGGCGGCTAATCAGCAGGCCAATCCGAAATAATAAGCAACACCTGTTTATTCTAGTGATTGGACCGGAGAGACACCCGTCTTAAGGAGAACGGGAGGAACAGTCGAGAGAGAGAGAGAGAGAGAGGTTAGTTCGCCGACCCTGGACCTCGCTACCAGGTGATCCTCCGCCAGCTGGATGGCCGTTTCCAGATCGTCTGGTCGGTGGCACTGGACCCACTCCGATGTTCGGGAGGGAAGGCGGGCGATGAACTGTTCCAGTACCACAGCGTCGACGATCTGATCGATGGTCCGGTCATCCTGCACCAGCCATCTGCGGCAGGCGTCACGGAGCTGCTGGGCGAATATGAAGGGCCGACCGCTCTCCTCCAGCTTCAGCGACCGGAAGCGCTGGCGTTGTTCCTCCGGATTGCGGCCGGCCCGCTGAAGTATGGCTCATTTCAGGTGCGCATAATTCAGGAGATCCTCGGCCGGTAGCTGCTGTGCGGCGGTCTGAGCTTCGCCCGACAGCAGCGGGATGACTCTCACCGGCCAATCGGCCCGGGGCCACCCACACGCTCCTGCCATCTTCTCAAACAGGTCTAAGAAGACTTCCGGGTCATCTTGTGGCCCCATTTTGTGTAGTGTGATGGGAGGGTGGGTGGCTGATGTTGCTCCGGGCTGGATCCCCTGCTTCAGCATGCTCCGGACGAGCTTGCGGTCCTCGCGCTGGGCCTCCACAAGGACCTTAAAGCGCTCCTCCTGCTCGGCTCGTATGTCCAGGATCTCCTGGTGTTGTTCCCGGTGGAGGACCGCGAGCGCCTGGATCACTTCTGCAAACGGACTGGTTGACGGAGTGGTCATCTTAGCGGCGAGGTCTCTTCTTCTTCCCCGGATTTCGGCACCACTGTAACAACGTTCTTTGTGTGGGAAGAAGAAGACAGGGTCGGCGTTGAGGTAAATAACAGATTTCTTTTATTTTTTAATAATGTATCACTGTCAAGGCCAGCTCCCACTGTGTGGCCGTCGTTCAGCTCTCTCTCTCTCTCGACTGTTCCTCCCGTTCTCCTTAAGACGGGTGTCTCTCCGGTCCAATCACTAGAATAAACAGGTGTTGCTTATTATTTCGGATTGGCCTGCTGATTAGCCGCCGGGCTCTGAGCATGCTCTCCCCCTTTATTGGGTATTCGATCATGCTTACCTCTCCACAGTCTTTTTTATTATTCCTAAGGTTTCCATAATCCTGGACCAGGCCGTATCCTGAGCAGATGCTGTGGCGGCCATGGAGGAGTGGAGGGCAGGAGGCTGGTTCATGAAATGCCCCAGTGACAGACGAGTCTCAGTACTGATCCCGTGGGCCAACCTAAAGGTGACCTACTCACACCTGCAGCTTCTTTACATTGGATGTCCAGCGTTCTTCAGCCTCCAGCGCCTAGACTGCAGCTCTGCACAAGAAGTTTGGCCATGCAGAGGAGGAATGGTCATGCCCAACTGAGCCTGGTTTCTCTCAAGGTTTTTTTTTCCCTTCACTTTTGTCAATTGGTGAATGTGGAGAGGTAAGCATGATCGAACACCCGATGAAGGGGGAGAGCATGCTCAGAGCCCGACGGCTAATCAGCAGGCCAATCTGAAATTATAAATAACACCTGTTTATTTCAATGTTTGGGCCAAAGAGACACCCTTCTTAAGGAGAACAGAAGGAGCAGCCGGGAGAGAGGAGAGCACACACGCACACCTACTCGTGTTGTGTAATCAATTAAACACGAGGAAAATAAAAACAATTACTCACCTGATATCGCAGACCCTGTCTTCTTCTTCCCACAACAAGAACGAACATTATTACAGTGAAGCTTGCTCCTCGCCGCTGTTGCCACTAATTTGCTTGGTTTGGGAGTTGTGGAGCTGTGCATCGATGGATTTGCTCTTCAGTGTTTAAACTTTCAGCAGTGAAAATTAAACCACACTGAACTGAACTAAACTGAACTTCAACTCTGAAAACTGGACTGACACTGTTTCAATTTACTAGAACTTCTATGTTAAGCTGCTTTAAGACAATCCACATTGTAAAAGCGCTAAATAAAGATGAATTTAATTAAATTGGATATAATAGTCATTTCTTAGGTAAGCACACCTTCACCTGTAATAGATATTGAACTTAAAAAATAAGAATAAAATGTGAGAAAATCTAAGAAATAAACACTATTGGTTGGGTTTAGGGAAGGAGGACGGTGGGTCAGTCATTCAACTCTCCTCTGCATCTCAAATCCTGAGCCACTGAGCAAACAAGTAACAGAGGGAAAGCCGTCCATACGAAAGTAAGCGGTCAGCTGCTTTGATTAGTTTTGTTTATTATTAGTCATTTTATTATATTTTTAGATTTTATTATCATTGTTTTCCTATGATTATTGCTTTCTTTTTATTTCATTTTCCATATTGTTATAATCTCATGACCAGGGCCAGACGGAATCTGCGGACGTTTTTTGCTATTTCTGCTGAGAATTTTGGTAAAAATCTGCGGATTTCTGCTGAATTATTTTGGGAGTATCCAGCGGAGTATCATAACTAAAACCTTAATATATGAAATAAACAGTAATAAATTACTGAATAAATTCAGATTTACACATTTATTCAAGTAAATAAACAGAATTAATGATGGGCTAAAAATCTGCGAAAATCCGTGTGGGCCTACTTATGACTGTGTGGATTCATGCGACACTTGTTTTTAAGGGTAAAAGATAAGAGAATGGCTGTTTCTTAATATGCGTTGTTCAGCAATCTTATGTCCTCGTGTTCTCGTGAGAAAAGATATAGTTAATCAAACTGTTTCAATTTACTAGAACTTCTATGTTAAGCTGCTTTAAGACAATCCACATAGTAAAAAAGCGCTAAATAAAGATAAATTTAATTAAATTGGATATAATAGTCATTTCTTAGGTAAGCACACCTTCACCTGTAATAGATATTAAACTTATTAAAAAAATAAGAATAAAATGTGAGAAAATCTAAGAAATAAATCTGAATGCTCATCTGGCCGCGTGACCCATCCCATCGGCAATGCAGTGTGTGTCAGACACATGTGAAGTGTGAGAGGTTGTGATGTGTGATGGCTCTTTCTGTACTTCATCATCTCCGCTCTAATGGGACGGCGTTCACCTGCGCTTCAGACGCTGCCACTTTATATTGAAATCTCCAGACGGCTGTGAATGAACTCACACGACCTTACAGACTGAGAGGAGATGAGCTCGAGCAAAACACGCTGAGCAGAGCTAATATATATTAGAACATTATAATGGAGGCTTTAACGTTGTGCTGGATGACAGAGTATTTCACTTTTGGGAAAGTTTTGCTATTTAGTTTGTGTATGTATTTCATTTAGCTATACAGTTTATAATAGTAAAAAAATCTGTAAAAAAACAAGCAACAACTTCCAAAATAATTCAATTTCACAATCTGTAATGTTTCAATTTGTATTAAAATAATGACGGCTGGTTCCTTTACTTGAACACTCAGATTTGATTATCATAATTTATTTTGTTCACAGAGTTAAGGCTGATTTATACTTCTGCGTCAAACACCGGCGTATGCTACGGCGCTGAAGCATAGCCCTTTGCTGTGGCCGCCGGCGGCACTGACGTGCACCTCTCAAAAAATGTAACTACACGTCGCAACAACGCGTAGCGCAAGCTCTGTGATTGGTCGGCTTGGTAGCGCTGACGAGTCTGGGTGGGACCGAGAGCCGCGCGAATGGCGCGAACCCAATGTAGCGATTGTTTACAAGTGTGAAGTCCCGTGAAGGAGCTCCGGATGGAAAGTTTTGTTTTGTGTTTACCTCATAGTTAAAGTTGTTGCACGTCCGCCGGTTGCTGCCTCAAAATGAGCGAGTTTGAGCCACTTGTACATCCAGGAAGTGTTCAGGAAAGCAAAACAGGGGCGAAGAAAATCGACACAGAGGAACATTTACACCTCACTGCCAACTAGCGTTTCGGAAGTGTAAATGCAGACCAACAGAGACAGCGCGCAGAAGTATAAATGCACAGCTGCGCGCGTTGCATGCGCCGTGGGTTGCGCCGGTCACTTGATGCAGAAGTATAAACCAGGCTTTAAGGTTTACTATCTCATTATTTTTCGCACCTTACAAATGTTCATTTGATCTGCTTTTAACATTGTACACACTTTGTAACATTACATTCATCAAGTTTAAGTTTCTTTAACACTTATGCTTATTTTTATATAAAAGATGGGATATTTTGTTTAAATATTTACGTTTTTGACTATTAAAATTATTTGCCTCAATAATGTTGGTAAATTAAAACAAAGTGCTTTAAATAACAAAAAATCCTAATATTCCTAAATAGTTAAAAAATATTTAATAATTATCGAAATCGAATGATATGAAACATGATATCGTGATAATTTGTTTTGCAATATCGTCCAGCCCTATGTAAACTAATTAGTAATTTGTAAACTAATTAATTTGTAAACTAATTGTTTGCTTTGCATATTTGGATTTCTTTGGTTGTTAGCAACAAGTATCTGTAAGCTTTCTCTGAAAAACTGCCGCTCTCTTCCTCAGTTTGCACTTGTTTTGCTTTTAATTCTCCTGATTTTTATTTACAAGCAGCCGGACAAATTGTCCTGTCAGCTTCTCTGTTGTATTTGATCAACCTGGGCTTTGTTTATACGCCTCTAAACCCGTCTGGCTCACTCCATCTCCACCGTTCCTCATCAATAATTGATCGCGTCTCGATTCTGGAAGGAACTAACAACATCCAGCAGTTTGAAGCTCCACGGTGTTGAAGTCCCACGTTTTGTTTGATCCTTCACTTTCAAGTGGCATGTAGCTTTCAAGTACGGCTAGTGCTCCACTTCCCATGCATGAAACATCCTTCATCACGCAAAAACCTGCCGGACGAACCCTGCGTCCCAATGCGCAAGCTATTATCCATCCTGAAATGCATGCAAGATTAGCATTAATGTGAGGCAAAATGACAGGACAAACAAATAGAATAATCACCTGGAGCCCTGCATACTAATATCATCCACAACTCCTCATGAAGTATTTGGTTGATGGTTCACTTTTTACTTTTCTGAACATGCACTGGGAAAAAATACTGGGTTCCACAGAGTCCAACACCGGCTCAGTATGAAAATGTAGCCCTATATACATTTCTGGAGATCACAAATTATGCATTACGTCTTAAAAATGAACGCTACCAGGCGGTATCATGCTGTTCCTATTTGCACTTTCCAGCTGACCGGTTACTTCCATAGGACGGCTTTGCTGCTGTTACCAGTTTGTCAGTGACTCGCCATGTACGTCGATGGACTTCAGATGCAAAGCGTAGTTGACCGTTATGACAAGGTTTGAGTCCAGTGAAGAACGATTTCAGAAAGCAGGTAAGACAAAAATAGAAGCCAAAAAATAAAATAAACAAGTAAATAATACGGTGAGAATGTGGTAAAATCTAAAATATGGTAAAAAAATAAATAAAAATCAGGCTACCGTGAGGGCTTTTCTTTTTCTAGATTAGTTTTCAAAGCACTATTGGTTGGGTTTAGGGAAGGAGGACGGTGGGTCAGTCATTCAACTCTCCTCTGCATCTCAAATCCTGAGCCACTGAGCAAACAAGTAACAGAGGGAAAGCCGTCCATACGAAAGTAAGCGGTCAGCTGCTTTGATTAGTATTGTTTATTATTAGTCATTTTATTATATTTTTAGATTTTATTATCATTGTTTTCCTATAATTATTGCTTTCTTTTCATTTTCCATATTGTTATAATCTTATGACCAGGGCCAGACGGAATCTGCGGACGTTTTTTGCTATTTCTGCTGAGAATTTTGGTAAAAATCTGCAGATTTCTGCTGAATTATTTTGGGAGTATCCAGCGGAGTATCATAACTAAAACCTTAATATATGAAATAAAAAGTAATAAATTACTGAATAAATTCAGATTTACACATTTATTCAAGTAAATAAACAGAATTAATGATGGGCTAAAAATCTGCGAAAATCCATGTGGGCCTACTTATGACTGTGTGGATTCATGCGACACTTGTTTTTAAGGGTAAAAGATCAGAGAATGACTGTTTCTTAATATGCGTTGTTCAGCAATCTTATGTCCTCGTGTTCTCGTGAGAAAAGATACTGTTAATCAAACATAGCATAACTTAATATACATGTTAAAGGTAGTACAAATATGTTTTTTTTTTTTTACACATAAAGGCACTCAATACATACCTGGGTCCAAAATGACACAACATTCTTTCAAAAATGGCCACATCACTAAAAATTAGTGTAAAAAACAACTTATTTAAAGCCAGTCCTCACGCATTCATTACACAGACACGGAAACAATCCAGCAAGATATAGAAAAGCAAATTACTTTTTATTTGTAAGTGGCATTTACAAATGGATATATGTACATAACCTTTTTTATTTTACAAATTTGTCACAAAAATATAACTCTTTTCAAAAAAGTTTAAATATCTGTACATTTGATGTGAATGCATTTACAGGGGTGACGGAGCCACGACTAAAAGCAATCCTAAATCTCTGACACTGTCGCAAAAATGAGAGCCAAACACAGCACGACGACGCCGCTCAACGAATCGCAACCCCCAAACGTAGAAATGTAGAAATATACAAACAGCATGGGCAGCGGCACAGAGAGCTCAAACATAGCACTGACGCTATATCTGATTATATTTGGCAAGTATGTGCAAAAAGTGACTTCTTGGAGAACAATTAAACCATTACTGACTGTAGCTGATCAATAAATAAATAAACAAACAAACAAACAAACAAACAAACAGAAAATAGTTCCCATATTCTCCTACCCCCACCCCGAACACCAGTGAAATATCATACAAGGCACTATTATGAGTTATGAAATGTTTTGAAGCTGGATTTGATCCTGAAGTGAGCAACTAAACAGGAATCAGAAGCCTCTATGAATATTAATAACTCCTCAAGTTAAATGAAAACATGACGCATAATCGAATGGGGTACTTAAAGGGGTAGTTCACACACAATAAAAAAATTCTGCCATTTTCTTTGTTCTGTTGAACACAAAAGAAGATGTTTTAAAATATGTTGGAAACCTGTCACCATTGATTTCCATTTGTTTTGCCTACTATGGATGTCAATGGTTGCCGGATTCTAATATTCTTCAAAATATCTTCTTTAGTGTTCAACAGGATAAAAGAAAATCATAAATGTTTAAAATAGTTTAAGATGGAGAGTAAATAGTGACTACATTTTCATTTTGCGGTGAACTATGCCTTAAGTTGTTTCTTACTTTTAAAGGTGAAGTGTGTAAATTCTGCATCAGAAAGGGAAATATATTTTTTTCACACTTTCATTGGCTGTTCATCTGCCTGTCTGAACTATTTACTTATTTATTTATTTATTTATTTATTTATCTATTTATTTATTTATTTATTTATTTGATTTTAGCAAAACTCCAAATCCAGTTAGTAAAACTTTAAAACAAACATTTTAAAACACATATTTACTCTCGAACAAAAGATTGCATGTTGGAAAAATGCCATTAATCTGCATCATTTGTTCAGGATTTGCCTCACTTTATATTAACTGAAGATATTTGTTTTGAAAAAGTGGATCACTCCGATGAATCTGTTCATTTACAGTACATTTGGAGATGGAGGGTTTGTTAGCATTTGTCTTTGAATGTTAAAACAGCTACATAAAAAGTGTGGAATCAGATTTAGGCAGAAAAAGAAAACGTCTGCATTTTTTTAAGGTAACTTAATTTAAGGTTTTAAGGTTTTAAATGTAATATTTAAGGTAAACACTGCTGAAATAACCGGTATCCTGTGCTGAAAATCTGAAATTATTTCATATAATAAAATAATTTGCATTATTTCTCCAGTCACAGGATGCTGCTCAATGAACAAGATTTGTTTTTAATTAAAGAATTTTATACGTATTCAGCAATGAATAATTCATTAATTAAGGATTAAACTTTGATCAAAATTACAAATAAAATAATTTTATAATGAAAAAAAGATACTCCCCCCCCCCCCCCCCCCCCCCCCTAATAAATGGCATTTCATGTCTAACTTTCTGGTAGAGGATTCCTTAAAAAATGTACAACAAAACTATTATGCTGAAAAAAAACAAAAAAAAAAAACAACTTTTGATTATATAAGTAATAATTATAAAAGTAATAATAATAATTATTAATAAATGATCCAATAAATCGTATTTACAGTCCATAGAAGCACATCATATTTGAATGATTTCTAAAGATTGGAGTGCAATAATATATACTAATTTATTCAAAGGAATAAGTTACATTTGAAACATTTCTAAAATATAATAACAGTTATTTCAAATTGCACTAAAAATCCACATTTTTGTTGATTTTTACTAGTAGTTTTAATAAGAAAAATGCTATCTTGGTGAGCAGAAGAGCCTTTGAAAGCATTTTAAAAACTTAATTATTCAAGTTATTGACTCAAGTACAATAAACATGTCTTTAGTTCTTTTAAAAAAAAGTATACTAGTGTGAACAGCCAATGGATAAGCCAAACATTCATTACCTGGTTAACACATGCAAAATTGTGAAAGTCACGGTCACACTGCACTTTTCTCCCCATAGATGTCCATTCATATGCATGCACTGTGTAACCAGAAATGCAAGCTCTTGTGAAAAGTTTTGCATCTTGCTATATTCGGTAGTTCAAGCTGAGCAAACTCTGACCTGCTAAATTGCATCATGTGATAGCGTGAGCCCAATAGAAGATCAAAACATGACCTCTCCGTACGACTTTTAAAATATGGAGCAATGGCTCATCTAATCATCTTGTTTTATCCTACCCCTCAAACTCTAGTGGGACAGCAGTTTAATACTCTACAGGCAATCAGCTGAAATGATTCATTGAATTTACTCTTTTTTTTCTCTTAAATTGTTTGCAACCACTTACCTTAAAGGGGCAGTATGTAAGTTTGACACCCAGTGGTTGAACTAGGTATTGCACGACTGGTTCAAAACAAATGCAAGCGCAGGTTGTACGATTGACGACATCAACAGAAGTGTGCCTGACTTTTGAGCCTAAAGTCTGATTTTTAGTAGTGTTCTATAAAAGCAATGGCACACAGTTGAAGAATATTTTCCATATTAAAATGAGTTTTTATCCTTTTAACCAACACCTGACATTTATATTTTAAGAAACAGCTTCTATTTCTTGCAGCTGAACAACAGAAAATGACAGTGATCCCCTCAGGTACACCTCACCTGTGCTTTATTCAGTGTTAAATGCTAATAATGCGAGTTTGAATGCCATTTTACACGACATTTATTGCCAAACTACTAAAAGCAGCCGCAGATAGTTCACCTCAAATCTTAAAAATAAAATAAAACGTTTTATATTGAACTTTAGAACTGTGAAATAATACAAGCCAACACATATCAGTGATTCATCATCTACATTTAATAATATTCATTATGTTTAATATGTATTAATTCGATTATAAACCTTACCATTTCATTGAAGTGCAGTAAGTGCACTATTCTGTGCTTCTGAATGGCTGTATTTACATTTCTGTCGTATTTTGTCTGGTGCAAACAGACACATTGCTTATCACTGCAAATCTCGTCACGTAGCTTGTTGTTAAGACTCGTGGTTATAATGTAACCTGCTTAGCTAATGTTTGCATTTTTAATATTTATATTATTTGCTAATTAATAACCTCAAGTGGAACTCTGAATCTGCGTCTCATTTCGGAGTCTGCTTCTGTGCACCGGAGGTCGCATTTCAGTCACAGACACATACTCTGAGAGCTTTCCTGACTGAATGAATCAAATACTCTGTTTTTCATGAAGGCAACCCAGGGTGCTAAAATATAATTGGCTAAACTGTCAGTGGGTGGGACCAAAGAACCAAAACAAAGACAGCCATTCCGGCACGTGACGCACATTTTCAAAGCTGAACAAGAATGTTTACTTAGCATGTTTCTCTAATATCTGCAAACATATTATGGTATTTGTATGCTTTAGTAGAGTCAAAAACTTACATACAGCACCTTCATAAAAAAAAAAAAAGTAAGAGTAAATTCAATGAATAATTTTTTCTGTGCATGTAATATATACACAGTACAAACTTCACCTTTAAAATACCCACAGTTGAAAGGCTCACATTTTACAATAAGGCTTCATTAGTTTATGTATTTACTAACATGAACTTGTAGATCATAATCATAGTTCAGCATTTGCTAATCCCTTCTCAAAATCCAAACTTAACATTAGTTGAATCATCATGGACTAACAACAAACAACTGTATTTTCATTAACTAACTCGACCAAACACTGAACAATACATTGATCACAGCACTTATTCATGTTAGTTAATGTTAGTAAATGCATTAACTAATACAACCTTATTGTAACAGTGTGAAGCAATGCGTCACAGCAATCATTTCTAAAATGAAAAACTAAACAAAAAAATAAAACCTGTTGAATGCACAAACGATGAGCCACATCCAATATGAACGCTCATGCTCTGGATCAGCAGGAGGTTTGAATGGTTTAAGCACACTGTGATGATGATGATGATGATAAAATGTGCACAGTCTGAAGGGCCATTCACATATACAGCAAATTGCTTATCAAACTCAACCAAAAGTACGCTTTCCTGACAAACAATCCGCTAAAAATGAGCATTCTGCTGAGGAAAGAGTTTGGCTATAAATCATGGCGGCAATTAAGCATCTAAATGAACAATTATAAATGCATGAACGAACTGTAAATGCTCATGATTTCTGACAAGGTTCTTCATGCGTCATTTTTTTTTGGAGAGCAGAAATCATACAGAACATTAACTTCTCCATTTTAGCTACGGTGTCTGACAAGAGATGGATCGTGTTATCAGATCTAATGTCTTGGTTCCTGATATGTCATTGCGTTGAATAGTATTAAGTGCCTCTATTGCGCCATTTTTGAAGTTGCAAATTGTTTTTTGAGAGTGAAATGGTTGGTTTAAGGATCAGGGGTCTCATTTATAAACAGGTGCACAGAATTGAGGGCGGAAATGTGCTTAGGTCACTTCCCACAAAGAGTTGACATCTATAAAAAAAAAACTTGATGGGAGAATGTGCGCAGCTGTAAGTAAACTCTTAAGTACTGTAGTACTTAAATATTGACTTAATTGAACCACTTTAAAGTCCAAATGAACTGAAAGTTGTTTAGTTTTTTTGTTTTATATTGTGACGCAGTTCTTAGGGATATTAAAATGGGAAAACAGTGGGTTGTTTTTTTACTGCGAGCTGATTGGATGTAATAAAGTAGGCATTTCATTTAGAAAGATCAGGAAAGGGGGTTGGGGAGAATTATTACAACCTAACATTCATCTCCTCCTTACCATTTCTGTTTGTTGTCAAAACTGACAGTTGGAGGGGCGTGGTTAATTGTGACATATGTAATCTGACAATTTAAAACCCCTCGTCTCTAAACTCCGCCTTTCTAAAGAGCCAACTCTGCTCTGATTGGTCATAAGGCTCAGAAGCCATTTACATGACAAAGTATTCAGCCAAAAAACTATAAACCTAAACTATATATAACGTTTTAGCACCCATATCACAACGTGTTCATCTGGAATAATCACATCGCAGGAAATGCAATGTTGAGTTGGGATTATTGATTATAATAAAAGCAAAGTTTGCAATCGTCTGCATGTATTTTAAACCCAAAAATTGAACGTTACTCACTATTTTAATTTCACACTTCACTTGTTTCAAACGTTTGTGAGTTTCTGATTTATGTTGGGCACAAAAAGAAGATATTTTAGTAACTCATAAACGTTTGAAACAAGTTAAGGGTGACTAAATAGTGAGTACATTTTCATTTATGGATGAACTATCCCTTCAAGACCTATGACTATGTGAACATTTTAATATTTCAGAGTTTAAAACATCCGGCCACAAGAAATTAAAATGTTTGTAACTTTAATAAAGATCACATAATGTACGATGAAGACTATGCAGTACTGATTATTCACCATCTGTAACCTGAATACTGTTGGACTCTCCTAAAAACTATTTATCTTTGCTATACTGTATTTAGCTATGCTTGTAATTTATTTATTCTATATTATTCGAGAATCACTGACAAAAAAAATCACCCCCAATCAATCTAAAAGGAATTCTTTGCAAAAAAATCTCTTTAAGTCATAATATGAAATAACTTTTGCTCTTTTAGGTAAGTTAGAATTATCAAATTTGTTTCTGTTATGCAAAAAGCAGAATAATGAGAGAGATATTTTTTGAGAAATTGTTATAACTTTTCTTGAAAGTCAAGTTTACATACAATAAGATTATTATGGTTCTAAAAAAGCTCAGATGATGATGTCAAGGTTTTAGAAGTTTCTGATTGGCTAATTGACAACATTTGAGTTATTTAGAGGCACAGCTGTAGAATAGTATTTAAGGAAAACCTCAAACACGCTGCTTCCTTGTGTGACAACATGGAAATATCAACAAGCCAGAATCAACAAAAAAAGCCAGATTACAATTTGCTAAATTACACTGGGAAAGATAATAATTGTTGGAGACATGTCCTGTGGTCTGATGGAACTAAGATTGAACTGTTTGGCCATAATGACCAGTGTTACATTTGGAGGACAAAAGGGAAAGCTTACAAACCTAGGAACACCATCCCAACTGTGAAGTATGGGGGCGGCAGCATCATGTTGTGGGTGCAGGAGGAACTGGTCCACTTCACATCATAGATGGCATCATGAAGAAAGAACATTATGTAGAAATACTGAAGCAACATCTTAATACATCAGCCAGGAAATTAAAACTTAGCCACAAATGGGTCTTCCAAACAGATCATGACCCTAAGCAGACTGCCAAATTAGTTAAAATGTGCTTTAAGGACAACAGAGTGAATGTTTTGGAGTGGCCATCACAAAGCCCTGATCTCAATCCTATAGAAAATTTGTGGGGGGAGTTGAAAAAGCTTGTGCGGGCAAGACAGCTAACAAATCTGACTCAATTACACCAGTTCTGTCAGGAGAAAATTGGCCAAAATCCTTCAAACTATTGTGAGAAGCTTGTAAAAAAGTGACCAAAGTTATACAGTTTAAAAGCAAAGCTAAAAAAATACCAAGGAAATGTGTGTAAACTTTTGACTGTCGAGAAATTAATAAAAATTCTCAAAATAAATCTCTCATTATTCTGGCATTTAGCAAATGTAAATCATTAAGGTAATCCTAGCGGACCTAAAATAGTAAACGTTTAGTATAATTTATCCTCAGACATTTTAAAAAATGGTTATGTTACTTTAATAAGAGTGCATGTAAACTTCTATATCGCAGAACTACAAAATATCGCAATGTCAGATGTTTTCCAATACCGTGCAGCCCTAGTTTTGCCATAGCTTTTGAGAATCCAACATGGTCCACCTATTGATAAATAATGTTACGACAGCTGTTTTAACATTAAGATATAATTGAATTGCCTCTTGTTGCGAAAATAGTTTGATATCAAGCAGGAAACGTTCATGGGCCAATGACATTAACACATTGAGATGGTCTATATACTGGCCTGACGTACAAAAAACAGCATTTTTGGCCATTTTCGTGCATGTGTAAACATGGATTTTGTTTTGAAAACGTGAAGTAAATGTGAAACTTTTCCATTTTTGGCTACATTGCTATCATGTAAATGTACCCTCAGTCTGTTGTGATCAGTCTAAACCAAATACCCACAACCAAATCAGAATTGCAGCTCATTCTCAGATACAAACAGTAACAACGGCATCAATTTTACGGTCCCACTTTATATTAAGTGGCCTTAACTAATATGTACTTACATAGGAATTAATAGTTTGTTACAATGTACTTATTGTGTACTTATGCTTGATTAAAAATATATGTAATTACATCTGTAATTAACTTTTGTAATTAGATTTGTAAATATACTGTTGACCATCCCCTACACCTTAACCCACCCTTAAACCTACCCATGCCACCAAACCTGTCCCTAACCCAACCTCTATCCCAACTCAAAAGCTCCACAAGTGTTCTCAAAGACATTATAAACACAGTAAGTACATTCTATTTATTTTTCTAATGTAAGTACATAGTAGTTAAGGACACTTAATATAAAGTGGGAACAATTTTACATATTAATGTCAGTGTTCATCCTTCAAAAGTGGATTTGCTTTGAAAACATTGTGTTAATGTCGACATCTCAAACAAACTCCTACAGGCTCAGCTGGAGCCAATGAAAACCGTAAACAGTCATTATGGAAATTGGTTACAAACTTACACAGATTTGCGCAGGAAATAACACTGGATGACTGAGGACTCTCACTTCTCGCTTTAAAGAAACAAAAAGCTCCATTTATCTGTACTTTGATCTTTGAAACCCTGCAGACGTTTTACATTCACAAACAGCGACATTATACACCGCATGAAAGGTAAATAATAGCTTAATAGAGCACTTCAAATATTTCTCAACTCTCGAAATCGCTGTATGTGTGAACGCCCTTGGAATGGCTTAAAAGAATTTGAGAAAAAAAACAACCCAACAACATATATATATATATATATTTATATATACCTTTTTATCTTTTTCTCTGCTTTTAAATACAAAATCAACACTCTCAGAGTGAGATGTATATAATATATAATTCTCCACTCGAACAGTGAAGAAACGGATGTTTTCCTGCAAATCCGCGCATAGCCTTGAGCTGCGTTGAGAGAACTGCACCCCAAACTGTGCTTTCAAGTTGCCTCAAAGAGACTAAAACAACATACAGTTGAAGTCAGAATTATTAGCCCTCCTTAATAAATAGCCCCCCTGAATATTCCCCCCCAAATTCTGTTCAACAGAAAGAAGAAACACATTTCTAAACATAATTATTTTCTAATAGCTGATTTCTTTTTCCATGATGACAGTACATAATATTTTACAAGACATTTTTCAAGACACTAGTATTCAGCTTAAAGTCACAATAAAAGCTTAACTAGGTTAATTAGTCAAGTTAGATTAATTAGGAAAATCTTTACATAACAATGGTTTATTTGTAGACAACCGAAAACAAATATTGTTTAAGGTGGCTAATAATATTGACCATAAAAAGCTTTAAAAACAAATAAAAACTGTTTAATTCTAGCCAAAATAAAACAAATAAGACTTTCTCCAGAAGAAAAAATTTTATCGGAAATACTGTGAAAATTTCTTGCTCTATTAAACATCATTTGGGAAATATTTAAAGGGATTCAGAGGAGGGCGACTCATTCTGACTTAAACTGTATATACCAAAGTAAAAGTGACAGTTCAAACTGCGGGGAACCCTCACACCATTGTGCAAACCGTGTTGAGATTGGGATCGAAGCGGACAACCTTTCCCTCGATGGATTTGGAGTTGGTGTTGTACATGGGGTTCTCGAATGTAGCCTGACCGTTGTTGTTTTCATGCACAGAGCAGCCGCTGTACTCTGCTTTATCAGACTTCCTGCCATCAAATCAGAAGAAAAACACATCAGGCATTAGAAATCACAACCTAGCGGGCACCTTCAATTTCAAAACGACATAAAAAAAAATGTCAAAAATGCAAACTGATTTAATGGCAGTTCTCCACCTTGATGTCCAAGGCTGGATTTTACGCTGCAGATCTTGACGGTCAATTCCGATTTTGTGACTGTATCCAATTTTTTTTGATGACCTGCCTACATCATCTTTTAAAAGTGACTCGTATCCGATTGTCTGCATTTACACAGCACATAGCAAAGGCGCAATGACCAAGAAAAAATAAGCAGGCGCAGATTAACAGCTATTACTTAAAGAGCGCTTTTTTCTCCATTTTTGTATTGAATCTGTTCGCAAATTATGTTACAATAGTTTGTGACAGAAAAGTTCTCATTTTGCTATCTTCTTTAAATCTAAACCTTTTAAACTAGTAGGCATCTTAATGCATTAAGATAAGCACATTTTAAAACAGCTGAAATGTTGTTTCGGTCATTCTAAAACACCTTAACCATGCCAGTATTAGTGTTATTATCAGTGTTGGTGAAAGTTACTTTAGAAAGTAGTGCATTACAAAATTGAGCTACTCCCCCAAAAAGTAAGTAGTTGCATTACTTTTTATGGTAACTAATGCGTTACTTTTGAGTTACTTTCGTGTTACTTTTTCATACCTTGCTGAGACTTGATCTCTTTTAGAATTTTTTCCCCCTCATTTTTTTAAAATAATGGAGCTCTGCAATTAACAATACACCAACACACTGTATAACCTTGATTTTACTCAGAAAAAAAAAACCTTTCTTTTTCTTCGATGCATTCAGAATAATGCGAATGCTTCCATTGCAGAAATGTAAGACTCTGCCATCTTTATTTCTGTATGTTCCTGTGGATAGCGCAATCCTCAATGAGTGCGGGATTCATTTTTAATTTAATTAAATATATTTTTATTATTATTATTAATAATTTAAGTAAATTTAATAAATTTTTTTATAAAAGCTAATTATCATTCATTCATTTTCTTTTCAGCTTAGTGCCTTTATTAATCCGGGGTCGCCACAGCGGAATGAACCACCAACTTATCCAACAAGTTTTTATGCAGCGGATGCCCTTCCAGCTGCAACTCATCTCTGGGAAACATCCACAAACACTCATTCACACACACACTCATACACTACAGACAATTTAGCCTACCCAATTCACCTGTACCACATGTCTTTGGGGGAAACCGGAGCACCCAGAGCACGTGAACGCAGGGAGAACATGCAAACTCCACACAGAAACGGCTTCTTGCTGAGAGGCGACCCACTGCGCCACTACCTTTTTTTAGAAACGCAACTCAGATGTTATTACTTATTATTTAAAAGTAATGCGTTACTTTACTCGTTACTTAGAAAAGTAATATTAATATGTAACTTGCATAACTTGTAATGTGTTACCCCTGACATAGGTTATTAGTAGTAGGTCTCCGTCGGTCAGTGTTGATCATGGATGACGTATCCTAATTCTCATCTTGAGCCATGACTGATTGTCTGAGACAGCATCGTTGGTGGCTGAAGAGACCAATAAAGGAGAGGCATTCTTTACCGCAGCAGTCGCATTGATAGGTGGCTCCCTGGCTGACGTTCTGCACCTTTCAGCAAACTCGCTTATCCTCCGACGCACGCATCATTTTCTTCTCACCTGACTTTAGCTCTTTGGTCTGGGTGCACCTCCATTTTAGGCGGTCTGCTGCGAGGTCTTCCCAGGACTATAGCTACGTTCCAAATGGCACAGTATACACTATGCACACATGCACTTACACACTCAACAGTATAGTATATGTATGTAGTGTCGTCCCAAATGGCACACTAATGGTTTTTTACTAATTCTACTAATTCAAACCGTTTCCCTAATGACGTTTGACGGTCGCCAAATCAGTGAAATAATCGACCGTATTATCAAATAATACCTGCCGTGAGTGTAACTGCATTCACCATCGAGAGGCGCTATAATCACTCTTGTAGGAGAATTTTACTTTCACCATCTAAAATAAATAAAGTTATCCAACATGTGTGCTCGATAGCTCCGCCCCTTCTGCTACGTAAGCAAACCTGCGGTCGTTGAGTCTGTAAAGTGTCCATCATTCCACACTTCATTTTAGCGGCTGAATGAGTGCATCATCCGGGTAATTGAAGTGCACTTATTTATTTATTTTTTTAGAGTTTTCAGTGTGAACACACTACTTACACTATTTATACTACAAAATGCCGTAGAATAGTGCATAAGTATGCGATTTGGGACGCAGCTTATGTGTTCATGTCGAGGGCTTTCATGTCCCTTTTCACGACGTCTTTAAATCGCAGAATTGGGCGTCCTGTGGTATTCTTCCTAGATGACAGTTCTCCGTAGAGGATGTCCTTTGGGATTCTCTCATCCTCCATTAGGTGTACATGGGTAAGCCAGCGTAGGCGACGTTGTTGAAGCATGGTATACATGATGGAAAGGCCGGCTCGAGTCAGAACTTTGATGTTGAAGACTTCGTCCTGCCAGGTAATGCCCAGAATGCGGCGCAGACCTCGTAGGTGGAAGGTGTTCAGTCTCCTCTCTTGTCTTGCATAGTTAGTCCATGGCTCACTCCCGTACTGTAGAGTGCTGATGATGCAAGCGTTGTACACTGCCATCCAGGGGAGATTTTAGGACATTCATTTTAGGGGGGCTCAGCTCCTTATGAGGTAAACATTTACATTTACAAGTGATAATTTAATAATATTATTTAAAAATGTTTGACTAATATGGTAAGGTTGTATGCTACACTAGCACTCTGTTGTATAGACAGGCATAGCAATTTCTGAATGAGCCAAATAGGCTCAACAAACCTGTTTACTGTAGTACAGTGTATTAAATTAATATATATATTTAAATAAATATTATTAAATATATAAAAGTTTTCATGTATTAGATAAATAAAACTGGCATAAATACAAATATTTTTTTAAACCCACAGGCTAATTCACACATTTAACAACCTGAATTATAATAATAAATAATAATGTAAGACAACACATGATGTTTCTAATTTATCTCTGTTAGTGACCCTGACAGTTAAAATGAGTACATTCACTAAGTGCTTCTGTCTCTGTGTTTAATATTTTCTGTGCATGACTGTATGGCGTAGACTAGTTAATGCTACATGCACTGTGATGTGTTTTATATTCGTAGTTCATTTGAAATAAAAACAGCGAAATGTTCGTTAACAGTTACATTTTCGCTGGAGGAGGTGAGCACAGAGGAAACAGTAGATGGCAAACCCGATTGCTGAAGCTATCGATAAACACACCTTGTTCTCTCGCTCAGCAAGGCTGTGGTTTGCTGAAAACCAATACAAAAAACTGGGGGGAGCCAAATTCTGCTGCTGTTTTCATATCAAATTTAAAGGGGACTGAGGCGATAAATTAGTGTACAGTTTATGAGCTAATCTCAAAAGTTGAGTAGAAACAGCCCCCCTAAAAAAGGCCTAGCAACGCCTATGCTGCCATCTTTGTTGCGGTTGTCAGTTTATGGTTTCTCCACACTCAGGATAATCCTGTTGAGCTCAGCATCCAGGGAGAGGTTATCGGTGATGGAGGAGCCCAAATATGTGAACAGTTGGACGATATTAATTACCTCCAAAATTGTCTTAAGTGTCAGTGCTCCGCGTCTCAAGTCTTCACCACGCATTCATTGCATTATGCCATTTGTCTTCTGAGGCGAAAGTCATTTATTAAATAAAGAAAAAATTCAGGCAGCTTCTCCTACCACAGCAAATAACGTTTTTACTGTTGATATTTAGCGCCAGTTGTTCAGGAAGTGACGATTTTGTTCTCTTTGACTAATTGAATGGAAATACTGCTTTATTCGCACGTCTTTTATGCGATTATTCCAGTTTTGCGCATACATTTAATTTGCGTCTTTGGATGGAGTTGTCTTTTCAACATCAAGGTAAATTACATGCATTGTGGAGATGCAAAATCCAGTGTAAATTTGTAATTTAAGCTTTGGCTGCACGGTGGCTCAGTGGTTAGCACTGTCGCCTCACAGCAAGTAGGTCGCTGGTTTGAGGTATGCGCTATAGGTGAACTGGAGGAACTGAATTGGCAGTAGTGTATGAGTGAGTGTGAATGTGAGAAAGTATGAGAATGTTTCCCAGTACTAAGTTGAGACTTGAAGAGTGTGCGATGTGTAAAACATATGCCAGAATAGTTGGCGGTTCATTCCGCTGTGGCGGCCCCTGATTAATAGGGCACTAAGCTGAAGAAAAACTGAATAAATAATTTAGATGTTTTATTTTTTTTAAAGGTGGTCCATGAAAAATATGTAATACACTTTTGAATATGCAGAAAACTTATATATGAATATAAGGAATTAATTTTAAAATGTAATACTTTTTGTGTTGATATTTTGGTGCTCAAAAGAGCATCAATGTATGGATGTTAAACAGAAGTCAAGGTCTGACATCAAATCGGTTTGCAGTTTTGACAATGTTCAATGCCAAACTGATGTGGTTTTGACATCAAGGTGCACGTTGACAATCGTTGTCCTTTGAGATTGCACCTACCTCTGTTTATAAAGATAAAAGCCAAAGCCTGCAAAAATGAGGGCAAAGAAAGGCACAAGAATCGCGATGGCCACAGAGCTGCTGTTGGTTCTGGGTGGGATCTCAGGGCTCCTGGTGGGCTCCAGAACGTTCAGACCTGTATGACAGGAAATTGTCATGAGCAAAAACTGAGGCAATAGTCAAGGTAACATTAACTATTCATGTAAAATTAGACTCTCAAACAGAGAAATCTAAAGAGGCAGTGACTTATTTGTATGCCCACACAAAATCTGCGGGTTAGATTGTTTGCCCATAATTGAGTATATATATAATATATATGATATAATATATTTTATATGATATTTATTTTTAAACACACATGCACGCACACACGCACGCACGCACGCATGCACACACACAAATTCAAAGCTCCTGAAATCTTTAGTTCAGTTATTCTTTACAACTGCTGAGTATTTGGGCCTTTTCTTCAATAAATTAACCTGACTGGACAACACATAGGATGGACAAAAAATTGCTTCTACTTTGAATTGGACTGACTGCTATACATCAATTGATCTACTATTCATATCCATTAAAAATCTGTGCACGTTCGTTATAAAACACTTACAGGACATTAATTTAGACAACCATGCGGATATAATGCGAATAATATAATATAATATAATATAATATAATATAATATAATATAATATAATATAATATAATAAAATTAAATACAATTTTTAATAATATAAATAATAATGAAAAGGAAAATAATATCTTTTTAACAGTGTGTTTATATGATTTATGTACAGTTTGTAATTTAATATTCACTGTTTTTAAATAGATCATTAATTTAAAAGTTAAAAAGTTATTCGTTTTGATATTCTTAAAATTATTTAGCATAAATCCACAGATTTTTTTTATTTTTATTAAATGCTGCCCAGAAAGGGCAACGAGTTCTTTCAGGCTATTTTGTTACAGTGTAAATTATGCAATTTATTATGTAAGACATTGTGTGAGAGTGTTGACAATATGATTACATGTGGTTTTTAACTGTTGCCAAGTGTCCATAATGAAAATAATGACCAATTAACAATTATGCTATTCTTTTATTAAACTTAATATGATGCCATAGTGAATTACATATGTTCAGTTTTACATTGCAAACTACGTGTTTAAGACAATTATCTCAAAGAGGTGATTTAAATGAATAGTACTGACTTTCCATTAAATGTAAATTATAGCTGTTGCTTAGTGTCTATAATGAGATTTGTATATTAAATTAACAATATAATGATGACACCGTCCATGTTTTCAGACCGTCACTAAATGTAAGTGTAACCTGGTGATATATACATATATAAATAAATAAATACTCACTTTTATTGCCAGGGGTTCAGCTATTATTGGCTGTATTTGTAGTTATTTTGAGAGGAAAATAAATTTACACTGCTATAAACACTTTATACTGACTACAATTCATTGTGTCAAACAGTCATTTCTGCAGTGTTGTCCTACGTCCTATATATATATATATATATATATATATATATATATATATATATATATAAACACAATTAGTCTTTACTCACTACTTGCATTGTCGACATGTAGCGTACCTTGTCTCTGTAGTCCAAATGGGCCGTAGTCTCTACCTTGTATAAAGCCTTGAAACAAGTATGTGTTTCCTTCATGGTCAGCAGAGACCTCGAGGAGAAGAACAACAAGACATGAACATCATGTTCTCTCATATTCTTCTCAATACAGCAGATGTTCTGTGCAATATCGCATTGTGATGAAGTCTATTGCTCTCAGAATACAGCTTCTCTTACACTGCCAAGTTTAATAATAGGCAGATATATACACCATGATATTACTGCACAGGGAAGATATCTGTTCTGCACTTAACCTACAGCAAATACAACCAATAGTTATGTTTCCATCCAAAGATGTGAATTAGATTTATACACAAAACTGGATTATTGCATAAAACGTTTGCAAATAAGGCATAGTTTTCATCCAATGAGTCAAAGAGAACAAAATTCCTGATAAACTGGAGCCAGATATCAAAAAAAGAGTTTGCTGCAATCGGAAAAGCCAAGACAGTTCTGAAGGTAATTATACTGAACCACTGTGATTATGGACTTTGGCTGAGGGATATTGCAATGAGCAAAGCAACATTTCAGATAAGTTATGACATGCTTTATTATTTTATTTATGTATTTTTGGTGCATAATTTGTTTGGTGTATAATTTGATTTCCATTAATACAGTCCCATCACTGCCTAGTTTTATCACATGATCACTGCAAGAAAAAATGCTCTTCTTGCTCTTCTTACTTCTAGTAAATTCTTTGAATATCTAAAAATTCTTTAAGAAGCATTTTAAATCATAAAGCAAGTAAAACTTGTTTTATTTTCAGAATTAATAAGTCAAAATTATGTGATTTTTTAAACAAGGATAAAATCTGCATGAATAATCTGCCAATGGGGTGAGCAATATTAACTAGTTCATTCATTTTCCTTTGGCTTAGTCTCTATTTCCAACCCAAGCTCATTGTGGAAGCGTAGCCCCGCGGACGTTTCTGGAGACCGCGATTTACGTGGCCGGAGGTACGTAAAGGCCTCGTTTGGTTTTTTTCGAGCGAACGCTGCGGGGCGGTGTGGCGCCGCTCCGCCCCTCCTCTTCGCGCTCGCCGGCCGAAGGCTCGCCTCCGAGTGGAGGGCTTACTGACGCAATCAGTTTGTCCGCCTAGCTCACAGCGTTGCGTCGGCGGAGCGGAGGCCCCGGAGGAGGAGGAGGAGGACGAGCAGGAGCTCCGGGATTGAGTCCGGGGAACGGCGGGTTCCGGAAATCAGGTAAGACGAAAAATGGAATCCGGAAAATGAGGGCGAGAACGCGGCGGGATCCGAAAACGCGGTCGAAATCGAAGACGAGCGCTTTTGCTTTTTTTTTTTTTCAATCCGGCAGCTATTCGCGCGAGAACGGCGCGGGCAAAACCGCGAAAAAATCCGCGAAAAAATCCGCGAAAACAAAAAAACGCTCGAATACGTACCTCCCGGGACGTAAATCGCGGCCCGCAGAAACGTCCGCGGGGCTACGTTTCCACAATGAGCCCGGGTTGTCTATTTCAGAGGTCACCACAGCGGAATGAACCGCTGACTATTCCAGCATATGTTTTACACAGCGGATACCCTTCCAGCTGCAACCCCTTACTGGGAAACCCCCACACACACTCATTTACACACACACACACACACACACACACACACACACACACACACACACACACACACACACACACACACACACACACACACACACACACGCACACACACGCGCGTTTGTTTTTGTGAAAAGTTGGGACATTACATAGGTTTATGTTCATTTTATACTGTCCAAGCCGTATATTGCCCTCACCCCACCCCTAAACCCAACCATCACAGGAGACTGTGTGCAGCTTTACTCTCTGATTAAACTCATTCTGTATGATTTATAAGCTTTTTGAGAAATGAGGACGTCACCAATGTCCTCATATTTCACCTCCTTTTTGTAATACCTGTGTCATACCCATGTCATTATACAGATTTGTGTCCTGATATGTCACAAAAACACACACACACGCACACACACACACACACACACACACACACACACACACACACACACACACACACACACAATGGCCAATTTAGCTTGTTTAATTCAGCTATTCCACATGTCTTTGTGAGGGAAACCGGAGCACTCGAAGGAAACCCACACCAACACTAGGAGAACATGCAAACTCCACACAGAAATGCCAACTGGGACTTGAAGCACCGATCTTCTTGCTGTGAGGCAACAGTGCTAACCACTGAGCCACCATGCTTTAATATAAGTTTATTTTACTTCCACAACTGGTAGATTATTAAACTTGTTTTAAAGAAAAACACACTTAATATTGACCGAGGGTGTAGGTTTGGCATAGACGGAGGGGATGTGTTCCCACCAATATCCAGCCATCACTGAAATATTCACACCAATAATTAAACCACCTTCAAAAAAAAAAATAATGCTCCGTCAATCATTAGTAACCTAGAAATGCAGAAAGGGTTCAATCAAAACACATGAGGACAGTGTGATTGTCTGGGGCCTATTTATGCTGTTAGTGACAGCTGTAATTAGATTCGAATGTGGGAAGGGCCAAAACAAGGAATGTCATAGATATATACACTAGATATCGCAAAGGGACTCTGAGCATGCATCAATAGCGCTGCCACATTGGTACAGTGCTCCCAGGACAAATGTCATTCAACCCCACTAGTCAAGACAGTGTTATTACGTGAAGATGCTGGACTTAAGCGCTTTCTACGGGTGTAGTAACGAGCAAACAAAGAAAACAAAGCACAAAGGCAGAACATTGTATAGGTAATATTAAGTGTTTTTCTGTTTTTGTATGTTCTGAACTTTTGTGCTAATCAGGTAACGTTATTGATGATAATCGGTCACTTACTGCATTCACCATAAGGCAATGCAGCTCCAACTCGCACTAAACACTATACTTATGCTAGTTTTGTTGAATAAAATCAGCAAACAATGCAAAAGAAATATGACAACGAGATGCTGCGCTGCCAGAAACTTGTATTATTGTCGACAAGTGAAAGAGTCGTTCGGGGGATTCATTCACAAACGAATCGCTCCCTCCGTCAGTATGAGAAGTGAAAACAGGAGAGGAGGTGTGTTTCAGGACATGATTAGATCAAATTTAACAGGGAGGGTGAATAGTACATTTCTGTACAAACAAACACAAGCTTTTTGTCAGAAATGCCCGTGCGGTCACTGATCCATCAATGTAGAAAAGTGATGAAAAATTATAATTTTCGTAATAAGAAAAGAAAAAATTACATACTAACATCCAGGAAAACTCCCGATCACAGATAAATGTGTATATGTGTATATCTCTGGCTTTGGATGGCCACAGTCCTCCACTGTACCTTGGTCCCGCATTCATTTCAAAGAAACGCTACCCTGTACCAAGATGGCGGCGCTATTGACGCATTCTGTCCAATAGACAACAACAGGCCAGGCGACATCTAATGTATATATCTATGAAGGAACGTTCCCAGTCCTCCTTCAATGTACAAGACGTGGACACACAGTTGAAGTCAGAATTATTAGCCCCCCTGATTTATTAGCCCCCCTGTATATGTTTTTCTGTTTAACAGAGAGCAGATAGTTTTAATAACTCATCTCTAATAACTGATTTATTTTATCTTTGTCATGATGACAGTAAATAATATTTGACTAGATATTTTTCAAGACACTTCTATACAGCTTAAAGTGACATTTAAACGCTTAGCTAGGTTTATTAGGTTAACTAGGCAGGTTAGGGTAATTATGCAAGTTCTTGTATAACGATGCTTTGTTCTGTAGACAGTCGAGAAAAAATATAGCTTAAAGGGGACTAATAATTTTGCCCTCATAAGCAATGTTTATGCTAATGAGGAAGAGATGGTCACTAATGGGCGGGGCTTTCCCCCTCTGATGACTCGTACAAAGGGAGACTGTCAATCAAAGTGTTTCTGCAGACAGTTCTCATACAGCGTGATTGCAAAAAAATAGCTGGCTAATAACAATTCGAGGCTGGCGATATTCACACACTGTAAACCCCTTCTAAAAGTGATTTTTCCATAACAGGTCTCCTTTAACCCTCTGGGGTCGAAGACCGCGTATACGCGTTTTGACCTGTGGTGGCGTCAAACTGCTGAAATGAACTTAAATAACACTTTCAGTTTTGATCGTACAGATAAGATCAATACATCAATGGAAACTGTTATGTGTCTACTTTTTGTTTTGTACACACGTAACAAACGTGTGTGCTTTTGCAAAATAAGGAAAACAAAAAGTGTAGGCATTCTGTCTTTTTTCTCTCCGTGATCTGCTTTTAGAAACACGTCGGTAAAATGCGCTAAAACTCTGCGAATACAAAACGCACACATATGAGACATGTATTTCTAGAAAGCTTAAAGTGTCTACTTTTAAACGCAGCTATGCATGTTGAAAACAAACATTGCTTGATAAAGTAATCGGTATGAAACCAACGCTATGTCTAGTTTCTCAGTCTGATCTCATTAGTTTTAATGTGACCACGCCCACGGGGCATTGTTATTACAAGCGTCTGAGGCGCGAGCCTGATGGCTTATTATGCAGCTCATTATGCAGGTCTTTGTCTTCTCAGGTGTGACTCACTGCATAGAAATGATAGTTCACACCTTCCCGCAAAAACCAATTTCACTTAAAAAGTGACTTAGAAATTTTAATTCATTATATTGTTTTCTGTGAGCAAGTGAACAAGATGATTCTAACATCATTTTGAAGCAAAAACACTAGACTACCAGATCCAGTTCTTGAATGTCTTGTGCACAAATGTTCTCTGTGTGTTTCACGGCCTTGTTTCAGTGACTTCAAAATTTTAGTTTTTCACTAACCACGCATAAACGTTTCATTCTCAAAAACACAACCACACATACAAACATGCTGCTTAGGTATTATTGTAGCCCGACTTGTGCTGTTTACAGTGTTATCACAATTTAGCCATTTATATGTTTTTAAGATACTGAAAACAACACAAATGTCAGTGCATGTCAAAACTTCTCCAGAGCCCCAAAACACCCTCAGACCCCAGAGGGTTAAACTAGCATAACAGGCACACTTTAAAGTTAGAAAGCCTAAATGAAACTTACAAAGCCGTCCATGATCATGCTCTCCTCTGTGGTCTTGCTGTAGGTGTTCTTCAGCAGAGTTTTCATGTGATACAGACGCAGCGTCAGACGGGCGTCTCTACTCTTGTAAACACCTGCGTTCAGAAGACAAACCATTAAAACGTGTCTTGCGTTGATTTAGTGGCCACTTCATGGTGAGCACCTGCTCATTAATGCAAATGTATTTGGATTAATATTTATTACATTTACAACAATATAAAATTCGACTTTGCGATGGCAGGTGTGTAAATATTGGCTACTTCACTGCGTGCAATTAGATGGCAGAGTGTGAATTATCCACTTTATAACATTAGTTTCACAGTTTTGCTTTTATTTGCTCTCAACTGGAGGGTTTGCTGTTTTTGGACCGCTGTCAGACTTGCTAGGAATAATCAGATATTTTTGGTTTGTGTTCAGGTTCCTGATAAAAAGAGAAAACATGTTAGATGATTTATGCATTTTATTTAATTCTCATGCTAATCAGAGATCACCATGCAGGTTTTTCAATACATAAAAGCTTTTTAATCCAATGGATTTCATAAAGTGTGTTTTCTGATATAAAACTACACAATTGTTTTAAAGTTACTCTTTTTAAAAGACAGAAGTACTTTTATTAACCAGGAATGCATGAAGGGGATGAAAAATGACAGTAGGGAGATTTCTATTTAATATAGTGTTTAGTATATACAGTACAGCCCTCACAAGTAATAAATTGCTATTTTCTATAAGATGCTATACAATATACTATTTGTGCATATACATTAGATTAGTCAGTACTGAGCCAAATCTAAAGCTAATCTAACAAAAAACTTTCTAAATAGTCCAAAAATACGTACACTGTCCAACTTACTGTCCAAAAACAAGTACATCCAAATTTATATTTTAGAGAAAAATATTACATTTAAATAGAGGAAAATGGAATTTTATATATATAAAACATCATTTAAATTTCGTAGTTTGTAATTTTTATTTTTGCAATATTTCACTTGTATAATTTTTCTACTTCTAAAGATGTTTCGTGACTGAAATTTTATTTTAATAAATATAAACTGTTTTGTTTAATTGCAGTAACATATCCTTATATCCCTTTACTGAGAAATGTATATAAGGCGTACTTATTTATGTGGAGCACTGTAAATGCTATGGTTTTGAACTTTTAATTTATTAAAAAAATCCTGAAAGCATAAATATAGATAGATAGACAGACAGACAGACAGACAGACAGACAGACAGACAGACAGATATATAGATAGATAGATAGATAGATAGATAGATAGATAGATAGATAGATAGATAGATAGATAGATAGATAGATAGATAGATAGATAGATAGATAGATAGATAGATAGATAGATAGACATATAGATATGACTAGATATTTTTAAGACACTTCTATACAGCTTAAAGTGACATTTAAAGGCTTAACTAGGTTAATTAGGGTAACTATAGGCAGGTTGTTTTGTAGACAAATTAAAAAAGTATTGCTTAAAGGGGCTAATAATTTTGACTTTAAAATGGTGTTTAAATTTTTTTTTAACTTTTTTTATTCTTTTTTTATTCTTTTATTCTAGCTGAAATAAAACACATAAGACTTTGTCCAGAAGAAAAAAATATTATCAGGCATACTGTAAAAAATTCCTTGCTCTGTTAAACCTCATTTGGGAAATATTTAAAAAAGAAAAAAAAATTCAAACGGGGCTACTAATTCTGACGTCAACTGCATATATATATATATATATATATATATATATATATATATATATATATATATATATATATATATATATATATATATATATTTATATATATAAATATATATATATATATATATATATATATATATATATATATATATATATATATATATATATATATATATATATATATATATATATATATATATATATATATAAATGAAAGATTATTAAAAGAGGAAACAGCTATTTCCACAACTTTTAATTTTTATTCTTGATTTTTCGGCTAGTGTGGAAGTTATAAATAAGAAAAAAAATTTGTATTAGTAAATTAAATAATATAACAATTTAAAATGAAAATGATTTAAATATGCATTAAAATTTGCCGGATCTCCACCAAAAAAGACAATTTCAAGCGATTATTACATTTATAAGCAATTTTTTAAATTGTATTTCATTAAAAAAAAACACAATACACTATTGCTTGCGTTAGATGCTACAGATGCATTAGATTGATAAAAACGACAGCAATAATACTTGTAAAGCAAGAAGATTGCCTATTTCTCCTATAATTTGTTTATGGACTTATTTAAAACTGTTTTACTTCACTTTTTTTTTAACAAAACATGTAGGTTTGTTGAGCAGAGGAATCTTTTAAAAACATTCCCAACTCCAAACTTTTGACAGCAGCGTATTATAAGTGCAGGAGAATTACAGGAGCTCTAAAGGAGCATCTTGTATTAAGAATAAGTGACATTTTTAGGCCTGATCTGAGTGCTGAGATTACAGAGAGCAGAGGTTTTGTTTACAGCGGGTTTATGCAGTGATCGAAGTGTTTATGACACGAACGCCGCCATTATGGCTCTTACCTGACAACAGCAGTTCTGAGTGCCTGTTAGTTAAAGTCGCATTGACTTTCCCCGTGGTGGCGTTAAAGCTAGTGATTGTCAAAGTCATGGGCTGCTTCGCTCCTTTGTACTCGAAGGAACCTTTCCACAAGAACGTGGGCGCAAATACGTCGTCGGGAACTGCAATAAGAAGATTTAATGTGTCAGTTTAGGTTAGGAAGCCATTTGCGCTTGCTGTTCAGCATAATTAACACCTCAAATGGTTTTCTGTGGATCTGGCTGCGAATTACGTTAGAGAAGAGACGATAGCCAGCTCAACGTTCACTTTCGGATATCAACGATGATAATGAAGGGAAATACTGAAGAACAGACTTTATACGAGTGGTTGAATGTGGAAAGGGAAACAATAAATGATGTCTGTTTCTGTATTACTGAACAAGCAGCCTACACTGGAAAAAAATGTTAATTGACAGCAGGCTTGGCTCTAGCTTGGAAATTTAGGGTGGGCCAAAATAAATAAATAAATAAGAGAAATAAATAAAATATTTTTTTTAAAAAGAAAAATTATGTATATATATATATATATATATATATATATATATATATATATATATATATATATATATATATATTTATATATATATATATATATATATATATATATATATATATATATATATATATATATATATATGTATATATATATTAGGGATGGGAAGATTAACCGATATGTATCGATACGCGGTCATGCGCGTGCACGATGCGAGTGAATCGGTTGAGCAGCAGAGGATGAATGAAATTTTGGAAGCAAATCGAGATGCATCGGTTTTTGCGAGATGCATCGATTTTTCCGAGATACAGCTTATATTTTTAATATAGAATGTATTTTTTATTTATTAACAAGTGTTGTCAACCTGTTTTTGGCGCATAATTTAATCGACCTACATAAAGTAAGCCTTAGCAACGGATTTGCGGATGTGTACACTCACACTACAACTCAGTGTATCAGGTGTGCGGATGAAGCTAGTGGAGCGCCCTCAGAAAGTGCGAGAAGCAAAACAAACATTGTATTCCCCACTGAGTTTTAAATCTAAAGTATGGCAAGCAACATTATGGATTTAAGGATGGACGACTTGCCAGGACAGATGCAATTTGCAAAATGTGCCGCGCATCTGTAAAATACGCGGGCAGTACGACTAATCTGAAATCTCACTTGAAGCAGCGCCACGGTGTTGTTGTGAAGGCATCTTCCAGTGTTTCTGCATCCCCGGCTTTCGCACTGCTTCAACCAGCTCCAAAAGTGGTGAGAACAGCATTGCAAGTTTTTTTTCCGTGCGCAACAGTTCTGCTCGCTCTACGCCAATAACGAATGCTATTGCATTGTTCATCTGCAAAGATATTCAGCCTAGTGTCACGGAGAACGAAGGTTTTAAACACCTCCTCCTGTTAATTTTTATTTAATTATAATAATAATAATATTAATAATAATAATGATAAAAATAATTGGGTGTCACGGTGGCACAGTGGGTAGTTTGACCACCTCACAGCAAGAAGATTGCTGGTTTGTTATATTTTTATTAGCCTGTTGTTTACAGTGACAGTGATGTTTCAAAGCAGCATAACACTGCTAGTTTACAACCTTAAGTTTTGAATAATCAGTGGCAAAATATCTTTGTAAAACTTGTTTTCATAGTTGAAAAGTTAAATCACAATTCTTGTTGTGCAATGCTAAATTTATTTATGTTGAAAGAGTGCAAATATATACATATTTTTTTAATTGATATTGCACTTATACATTCTGTTTATCTTGAAAATACTTAAATAATATGTGCTATATGTTCTAAAATGGCCCTCTACTGTAAACTGACACTCTGGCTCTGAGAGAAAAGCCAGTTTGTAAAAAAAGTCTTGGTTTTGCTTGGTTAATAAATAATCAAACTCATTCAATGGCACAGCATCCTCTTTCACATCATCTCATAAACTTGATCTAATTAGTGCTGAAATATCGCATCGTATCGTGATATGGGTGTGAATCGTATCGTGTCGCATCGCAATATGTCACAAATGTATCGCTAATATATCGGATCGTATTCTTTGTATCGAGATGCGTATCGGATCGGCATTATAGCTTAGATGCCCAACCCTAATATATATATATATATATATATATATATATATATATATATATATATATATATATATATATATATATATATATATACACCCCAGCTGCCGGAAATAAACCGTAAAATTATTATTTTTTGTTTTTACAGTGTATATATGTATTTTCAGTATTGTATATCATTACTGTAAAATGTGCAGAGAAAAGTGTTTCTAAAGTAGCCCTAAAGTGGCCCTATCATACACCCGGTGCAATGTGGCGCAAGGTGCGACACAATTGTTGTCTGCTAGTTTCAGCTCAGCGCAAGCATGCATCTGCGCTGACATGTGCGTCCATAGGCGTTCTGGTCTAAAAAAGGAGGCGTGTTGAGGCGCATTGCTGGCGCGTTGCTATTTTGAGGAACTAAAATAGACTGTTCAATAGACCAGCTTAGAGGAGGTCTAAAGTCCAGCGCAGAGCACGTTAGCTGTGCTTCTCGCTTAAACATTGCTTAATACACACAGGATGTACAGCAAAACACAAATATCTTTACAAATGAAAAAGAATGAAAGGATTAAAATATTACAAAACATATTATTTTCTAGCCTACATAAATATAAAAACCACAGCCTTCATGTCTTCTTCATCTTGGGGGGCTTTTTAAGTTTATTCATAACAATTTACTTTTGTTATTATAATTAAATAAATGTTATTATATAATTATAAATGTAATTATAATTATTAGCAGTATTATTTATTAAATGCATATTTATATTTGTTTTATTAAAAACAAGCTTAGATTTGTCCACCTGTCAGGTTTTAGACCATATGGGGCATAGCAGGTGTATTTAGATATAACTCAGTTGTTTGACCACATTTCGTTATTATTGTTCTTTTATTCGTTTGCTGGAAATTAGAACTGAATTTAGAAATAGTTTTGAAACAAATCTTTGCGCTTAATAAACAAAATTAATTATGTATAGAGTGATGGATATCTGGGTCTACAATATGTTTCCCTATCCACGAGAGTTAAACTGAAAGTAAAGAATGAGGAGGCTCATCTCTCATCCTCACACTGCAGATGCTGTTTAACTGTTTTCTTGCTGGTGAAGCGTTCAGTTTTTCCACTTACAAAGTCCGCCATGTATATAGCAAATGAGCTATGGCATGACACAACTGACTCTTAAAGGAAATGGGAGATGAGACTCTGATTGGTTAATCTCAAAGCACACCGATAACTCATTAAGAGAAAAAGCACAACCCTGTTAGACCATACGCCACGGCGCAAAGCGGATTTTTTTTCAACCTTAAAATAGCAAACGTGGATTCTGACACTCCCATAATGCTTTTGCGCCCTGCACTTCAGATTTTGCATCTGGATTGTCAAAAGAGAGCCCAAAATGATTGACCGGCAGACAATGTTTCTGATTGGCTGGATTTCAGCCTGGACATTTTGTGATTTCTGTCAGGTATAGACACTTTGTGCTCTATTTTGACGGTCCATACGCAGAGCGCAAAGCGCAAACGCTTTCAGGGCGTGTCAGAACGCATTTTTGCTAATTTAAGGACGGAAAAATTCACTTTGCACCATGGCGCATGGTCTAATAGGGTTGAGCTTATTTTCTTAATGAGTTATAGATGTGTTTTAGGAATAAACCAATCAGAGTCTCATCTCCCATTATCTTTAAGAGCCAGCTGTGTCGTGTCATAAGCACATTTGCTATTAACATGACGTAAAGTAAGTTCACTTTCGCTCTTGCTCTCGTGGATAGGGAAACTTTACCACAAAGACATCAATTAGGCTATTAATAATTAATTTTGTTTGTTAAGCGCAAAGATTTGTTTCAAAAGTATTTCTAAATTCAGTTCTAATTTCCAGCAAACGAATCAATGAACAATAATAACAAAGTGTGTTCAAAATACTGAGTTATTTCCAAATACACCTACAATGCCCCATATGATCTAAAACCTGACAGGTGGACAAATCTAAGCTTGTTTTTAATAAAACAAATATAAATATGGATATAATAAATAATACTGCTAATAATGATATTATACAAAAGCTAATTGAATGAACTGAAAAAACCTCCCGAGATGTAGAAAGTAAGGCAGTGGTTTTTAAATTCATGTAGGCTAGAAATTAATATGTTTTGTAATATTTTGATCATTCATATTTATATCCTATATATATCCTTATTATATATATCCTTAATATATTCTATCTTTTTCATATGTAAAGATGTTTGTGTATTGCTCTACATCTTGTTTGTAGTGTGTAAGCCAGGCGCATTTTGCGCCAGACAATAGACAGACTTTGTTCTGGTCAAAAGAACAGACTATTTACTCAAAATAGCAACGCGCCAAAACACGCCTGCTTTTTTAGACCAGAACGCCTGTGAATGATCCTTGCACCGAGCTGAAAGTAGCAAAAGACTATTGCTCCGCGCCTTCCGCCACATTACGCCGGGTGTACGATAGGGCCCTAAACCTGTGTTATTCCCACATAAATGGCACCAGTTTCACATTGCTTTGATTTTTGTTTACAGTGTTTGTCGCCACATTGTAAGTGGATGTTCACAACATATCATAACTTAAGTCAGAGTAATTGGTGGTTCATTCCACTGTGGTGACCCCTGATAACTAAGGATAGTGAGAATGAACACAACATTGGACATAAGAGCTATATTAAACCTATACATAACTAACATACGGCAGCGGTAATCTAACTATACATGTACTATAAATGCATAACTATAGACAACCTAAGACAGACTATACAAGTACTTTTACATAATACAGAATAATATTAAGCAAGATATTGTAAAAAATAGCTTATTTATGGTTGATGAAAACAAGTAGTGCAACACGATTGAGTGGTTCATTCAAGTAAACATTATTTTCCATAGTTAGTAAGATAGAGTTTAAGTAAAGTGTCTGGTGCATACGGAGAGAAAAGTTTTTCTACTGTAAACATACAAAATGATTGACTGGCAGAAAATGTTTCTGATTGGCTGGATTTCAGCCTGGACGTTTTTTGTGATTTCTGTCAGGTAAAGACACTTAATCTGTGTTATTCCCACACAAATGGCATCAGTTTCACATGACTGTGATCTTTGTTTACAGTGTTTGTTGCAGCATTGTGAGACTCACCGTTGACTTTGGGACTGGATGTTCCTTGTACAGGCGTTATGACTTTTTCTGATGTTTTGGAGCCGGCTGAAAGACACCAAAAAATGCATATCACTGCAACAAAGACTCTTTGCATTTCAAATGGCTTTAAAGGGAGCGCATTTCACACATGATTTCCCACATCCAGCAGAGGAAGCACATCTGTCGCTTCTGCCTCCACAAGACAAAAGACCGGCCAAAAAAACACAGATTTGAACTGTGCTGTGTGTGTGCAGAGATGGCCACAAATACATCACAAAATAATTTTTGTGTGCGTATTTCTATTTGTGTGTTTGTGTATGTGTTTGCGTTTGCATATGTAGATAGATACACATATATTTGTGTGTTTGTGTGTTGTGTTAATCTCCTCACCTCTACAGACGGGCACTTTGCCGGTCCAGGATCCATCCGGTCTGCATGCACGGTGCTCGGAGCCGCCGGTGAGGATGAATCCGGGCTGGCAGGAGTACAGCAGTGTGTAGCCGAATGACGGCAGGTCCATCCCCAACACATTAGCATGCGGAGGAGTCTTTGGTTGCTTACAGGAGTGAGCTGCAAGAGCAGAATCAGAAATGGAGACACAAATAATTACTCGCACCTAAAACAATAAAGTGTGACATTACTGAAGTAAGAAGTGAGAAGGAGAGAAAAAGGTGTTGTCTTTGAAAAATGACTCTTTCAAAAAGCAAAATAATGCTGGGCTAAAAAATAGTTTGTTTTTGACAAAATAGACTTATATGTACTGTATACATTATGTATATATAAATACATACATGCATGCATATATTTGATAAAATGTATATATATATATATATGTATATATATATATATATATATATATATATATATATATATATATATATATACTCACATACTTACTGGCCACTTTATTAGGTATACCTGTCTAACTGCTTGTTAACACAAATTTCTTATCAGCCAATCACATGGCAGCAACTCAATGCATTTAGGCATGTAGACATGTTCAAGACAATCTGCTTTAAACCGAGCATCAGAATGGGGAAAAAAGGTGATTTAAATGACTTTAAACGTGGCATGGTTGTTGATGCCAGACGAGCTTGTCTGAGTATTTCAGAAACTGCTGGGATTTTCATGCACAAGCATCTCTAGGGTTTACAGAGAATGGTCCGAAAAAGAGAAAATATCCAGTGAGTTGCATTTTTGTGGGCAAAAATGCTTATTATCAACAGGATAACGCTCCATGTCATCAAGCGTGAATCATCTCAGACTTGTTTCTTGACCATGACAGTGAGTTCACTGTACTTATATGGCCTCCACAGTCACCAGACCTCAATCCAATAGAGCACCTTTGCTCTGCAGCAACTGCGTGGTGCTATCATGTCAATATAGACCAAAATCTCAGAGCAATTTTCCATTATTTTATTTAATCTATGCCACACAGGATTAAGGCGGGTGTGAAGGCAAAAGGAGGTTCAACGGTACTAGTAAGGTGTACATAATAAAGTGGCCGGTGAGTGTATATGTATATGAAACAAATTATATATAAATTTAAATATCTATGTAACAAAATAGCTGTGTACTGGTTTGTTTATATGTATGTGTGTATCATTTTCATAATAAATATTTATAAAAGACAGTTTCATTTTCTCTAATAGTTTCATTTTGCTAAATATTTCCTATAATTATTTTAAGAGATTCTTAAACATTTGTATTAACAGGAAAGCATGGGGAGCGGAGAGAGGGGAAGGATCGGCATAGGACCTTGAAGTGGGAATCGGCTCGTGTTGCCATGAGCATGTGTCAACGCACTAACCACTACACAGATGGCACCAACTTTAGTCAGTTTTGATCACAGTTCAAAACAATTGTGCTTTCCGCAAACATTAGTAGTAACTACTGTATAGCAACTCGCAGCTTAGAAGCCTTTATCTGTAGTGTGAAAGCACTGTTCAAGAGATACACAATAACATTGTTTCATGACTTTGAAATATGTATATTTATTTTAACCCGGTTGCGTCTTTCATCTCGTTTTATGCTTGAACAACTAAATGAATGCTGAAGTCTATTTAACCTATTATATTTTAATTACATTTCAATATCAATGCTGTAAAAGGAATCTCATGAAATTAAAAAGTCACATCAACCTTTCACCAGAAGGTTATCGGTTGCTGAAAAACACTAGCTGTGCATATATATATATATATATATATATATATATATATATATATATATATATATATATATATATATATATATATATATATATATATATATATATATATATATATATGTGTGTGTGTGTGTGTGTGTGTGTGTGTATATATGGGTATATGTACACTGCCTGACAACAAAAGTCTTGTCATTGATTCGAGTTGTAAGAGTAACAAATAAAAACTGCAGAAGACCTATTGGAACCCACATGGACCCAAGATTCTCACAGACATCAGTCAAGTTTGGTAAAGAAAAAATCGTGGTTTGGGATTACATTCAGTACGTGGGCTTGCGAGAGATCTGCAGAGTGGATGGCAAAATCAACAATCTGAGGCATCAAGACATTTGTGTTGCCCATTACATAACAAACCACAGTAGAGGGCAAATTCTTCAGCAGGATAGCACTCCTTCTCATACTTCAGCCTCCACATCAAAGCTCCTGAAAACAAAGAATGCCAAGTTGCTCCAGGATTGGCCAACCCAGTTACCAGACATGAACATTATTGAGCATGTCTGGGGTAAGATGAAGGAGGCATTGAAGATGAATCCAAAGAATCTTGATGAACTGGAAGAACGCTTTCTTTGCCACTCCAGATGACTTAATTATTAAGTGATTTGAGTCGTTACAAAGATGTATGGATGCAGTCCTCCAAGATGATGGGAGTCATACACAATATTAATTATTTTTCCACTGCAGCATGACTTTATATTCTATACTGTACATTATTTATGTTAAATGACAAAACTTTGGTCTAAGCCTTTCAATTAAGCCACTTCTGACACCAAATGATCAACAAGAAGTCAAGTTATTATTTGTTGTTCCCAAAACTTGGATAGGTGAACAAGACTTTTTGTCAGGTAGTGTATAATGTATATAATAATGTAACAACATCATATGCATAACAATAAAACATATTATGATGCAGTTTACAAAATTTAAATTGTGTGCAAATTAATATTCCTGTGCAACAAAATCTAAAAAAATATTTGTGTGATTTTATGTGTGTTTGCATGCATATTCGTATGTGTAAAATGACATTATAGATCAAACATACGGTTTCGTAGGTATTGGAGTGAGAATGTTTAGTGAGATTCACAAACTAACATGAGCTGCTGATTATAAATGCAGCAGAGCTTCTGCATTTCCCATGATGCACTGTACTTTAAAGCCCTATTTTTCACTTTCATATGGAATGACGTGCATATGGAAAACAAATCTCCTGCAGGGGGAAATAAATGTTATAACATAACTTGCAAAATAGATGACTTGCCTCAAAAAAAAAAATCCTGAAAAGATGAAGTACAACACACACACAAATGCACCAAAATCATGTAGAAGTGTGTGCATGTGTGTGTACTTGTTTTCATATCCCAATGGGGACTCAAACCTGACTGCACACAGACTTAAGGGGACTTGAGGTAAACAAAATTGAGGTAAACATGCTTTTAAATCACACAGAATGATTTATTTTGAAAATGTAAAAATGCAGAGTGTGTCCTCTGTGGGTTTGGTTTAGGGGTAGAGGGAAAGAATATAATGTTTATATAGTAGAAACATCATTACGTCTATCAGAGTCCCCACAGAGATATAAGAACCAGTCTGTCTGTGTGTGTGTGTTGAGTGAGTGAGACTCACGGATGCATTCAGGTTGAGAGCCACTCCAGGTCAAATCCTGCTGACACGTGCGTGTGGTGGAGCCCAGTAACAAGTGGCCCGTCTGACAGACAAACTTCACTGTACTACCAACCTGAGAAGCAGAGATAAGCCTGTCAGAAAACACACACATACACAGCACAGACACATACATATATACACCCACACACCGCATTCACGTCCTCTCAACCCATGGTGACCCAGAATAGGGAATAATTTTTGCTCACATATTACGGTTATAAGCCTGAACGGCATAAAATTACATCAGTCTACAGTAGGGATGGGAAGATTAATCGATATGTATCGATACGCGGTCATGCGCGTGCACAATGCGAGTGCATCGGTAGAGCAGCAGAGGATGAATGAAATTTTGGAAGCAAATCAAGATGCATCGGTTTTTGCGAGATACAGCTTATATTTTTAATATAGAATGTATTTTGTATTTATTAACAAGTGTTGTCAACCTGTTTTTGGCGCATAATTTAATCGACCTACATAAAGTATGCCTTAGCAACGGATTTGCGGATGTGCACACACTACAACTCAGTGTATCAGGTGTGCGGATGAAGCTAGTGGTGCGCCCTCAGAAAGCACGAGAAGCAAAACAAACATTTTATTCCCCACTGAGTTTTAAATCTAAAGTATGGCAACATTATGGATTTAAGGATGGAAGACATGACAGGACAGATGCAATTTGCAAAATGTGCCGCGCATCTGTAAAATACGTGGGCAGTACGAGTAATCTGAAATCTCACTTGAAGCGGCGCCACGGTGTTGTTGTGAAAGCATCTTCCAGTGTTCCTGCATCCCCGGCTTTCGCACTGCTTCAACTGTAGCTACCAGCTCCAAAAGTGGTGAGAAAAGCATTGCAAGTTTTTTTTTCCATGCGCAACAGTTCTGCTCGCTCTACGCCAATAACGGATGTTACTGCATTGTTCATCTGCAAAGACATTCAGCCTAGTGTCACGGAGAATGAAGGTTTTAAACACCTCCTCCTGTTAATTTTTATTTAATTATAATAATAATAATATTAATAATAATAATGATAAAAATAATTGGTCTCACGGTGGCACAGTGGGTAGTTTGACCACCTCACAGCAAGAAGATTGCTGGTTTGTTATATTTTTATTAGCCTGTTGTTTACAGTGACAGTGATGTTTCAAAGCAGCATAACACTGCTAGTTCACCACCTCAAGTTTTGAATATTCAGTGGCACAATATATCTTTGTAAAACTTGTTTTCATAGTTGAAAAGTTAAATCACAATTCTTGTTGTGAAATGCTAAATGTTTTTTTATGTTGAAAGAGTGCAAATATATATAATTAAATATATATTGCACTTATACATTCTGTTTATTTTGAAACTCCTTAAATAATATGTGCTATATGTTCTAAAATGGCCCCCTATTGTAAACTGACACTCTGGCTCTGAGAGAAAAGCCAGTGTGTAAAAAAAGTCTTGGTTTTGCTTGGTTAATAAATAATCAAACTCATTCAATGGCACAGCATCCCCTTTTACATAATCTCATAAACTTGAACTAATTAGCTAGTGCTGAATTATCGCATTGTATCGTGATATGGGTGTGAATCGTATCGTGTTGCATCGCAATATGTCACAAATGTATCGCTAATATATCGGATCGTATTCTTTGTATCGAGATGCGTATCGGATCGGCATTATAGCTTAGATGCCCAACCCTAGTCTACAGAGATTCCCCAGTATTTCTCTGTTGTAATCAAGATTTCACAATAATTAACCCCGAAAAAGCCAAAGCAATCTGTCCTTATAAATAAACTGCATAGTTGCAATCTAAACAACTACATTCTCAACTAAAAAAGCTTCAAAAGTACTTTATGTTGCCCAACAGCTGCGATTTTTGTCAAACTGTAGTGTCCTCTGCTTGTCGCTGTATGTGGGCGGAGTAACACACAAGTGTAAAGAGGCTTTACGAGTGCTGTTATCTGCAGAGTATTGCATGACTATCAGCCAATCAGACTCAGAAACCACACAGAACAGTTGTATAAATATATATGCATACATACATACTGTAACTGCGCATATACACACACACACACAAACACACACACACACACACACACACACACACACACACACACACACACACACACACACACACACACACACACACACACACACACACACACACACACACACACACACACACACTCCATAAATGCAATGCATTTTGTACTGTTCAGTCTGTATATTCAGCCTGTAGATTATAAATATTACATATGTATTCATAAATAAATCTCCATATACATTTTCAAAATACTTCATTCGGGATGATTTATGAGACATTTCCCTCATGGGAACCAATGTCGTGAATACCAAAATACACACAGAGAGAAGGAGAGAGTGAGAAAGCACACTTTTTCTATGCACACACACACACAGGCAGACACAAACAGAGAAACAAACACACGCTCACACTCACAAGGACAGACACAGACAAACACACTAACAGAAAGAGACACACACACACACACACACACACACATAGACAAACACACACAAAGACAGACACACAGACACTGACAGAAAGACAAACCCACACACAGACAATCAAACACACACACACACACATCTTCCCAGCTCATAACATTTATTAATTTCCCTTTGGCTTAGTTCCGGCTTAGCACCACAGCG